>NC_142933.1:104133176-104165676 GCF_046866305.1 Octopus bimaculoides
TTAATTCGTTATTAAAACTGCGCCGTCACAATTGGAGTCGGGTTTCTATAAATGAAGCCAAAAGCGCGAATAAAGAATTATCCAAAATTCTGACAACTTACTTTTTCTTGATATATAAAATCTGTACATCACTTCAAATAACCTACACACACACACACGAATATATGTAAATATATATATATATATATATATATATATATATATATATATATATATATATATATATATATATATATATATATATATATATATATATACATATGCATATGTGGACACATGACGTCACGAAACATGTACAACAAAAAATACGAAGTTCGAGTACATGGAATATGAACTATTTTTTTTTCTTCGATAAACGAAAGACACAGATGGAAAACAAGACAAACAACATAATGAACGGCCCTTCATCAGTTGGCTGTTTTTCTAGTCTCGTATTTCGTGCATTCAAAAACAATATACGCTTTCGATAAAACAGTTCCTGTGAAGCAAAGTAAATAAAATTTGGGATTTTGCAGAGGATAATTGGAAACACAAACAAGACAATGAAAACAATATTTATATATATGAGTTTTAGAATTTAGGAAACGTAGTGGGATCGAATAGTTCGACAAAAACCCTTCAAATCAGTGGACCAACATGGTCGCAGACCCAAAACCGTGATGAGTAAAATGTTTTCAAATTTTGACAGAAGGTGAGCAAGTTCATGGAGGGGGCTAGTTGATACGTGGACCTCAGCACGCAATTAGTATCTATTTTATCGACCACGACAGTATGGAAGACAATGCTAACCTTTGCGGAATTTGAACTCGGTACGTAAAGAGGGACCAAATGACGTTAGATATTTAGACCTGCTTGTTAGCCCTTCTACAAGCTTTCTGCTTTTGTCACAAGGAAAATATGAAAGCTAATATGAAGAAGATTGATGTGGCGTGATTATGATATGATGTATTTGTGTCAAAACGTTCGTATATAACATGAAATATGAGTATAGTGACGTTATGTAATAAGAATAATTTTTCCGTTATAGCTCTGCGTTATAGTAAAGTTACATAGTTGGCTTGTAAATGTTTGGCAATTTAGCACCTGTTTAACATATTATGGTAGAGAACGGACGTCCGTGTTGGTGTGAAAAGGAGAAACGTATCATGAATAATGTATATTTTGATACAATCTGAATGAATGTTATCTCTCAACGCAAAGTTTCTTCAATAACATTACGTTCATCATAGATTGTGTCCTGAGGCACTTATAAATGTGTACAAGCGCACATGAGTCCAATACGTACACATACATCACACACACACACACACACATAAAAACGCACGCACGCACACACCCAGATAGACACACTCACAGACGCAAACACATACACTAATATTCACAATCCCCCACACACAAACACACACACACTCACATATATATGAAAAATCTAATTCCATATGTACTTTAAGAAAATATTTTTGAAAATACTACTTTAAGTGCATTTTCAACTCCATTTACTTTCCTTATTCTTCTAATCGCGTGTATAAAGCACCACAACTTATCTTCATGTTTGTGTGTGTGTGTGTATGTGTGTGTGTGTGTGTGACATGTATGTATGAGTTTGAATCTTTATGCGTATATTTATTTGTTTTTACACGTGCGTGTGAATATATATATATATATATATATATATATATATATATATATATATATCCATATATCAATATATATAAAATGAGTGTACATTTAAACACCATTAGAGGTAACCATTAACAGGCCGCCTTACATGCTAATAGGAGCAGTCAAAAAGTCTAAAACCACAGCAATTTCGAAGGCAATGAAAGTAAAAACTTTTACCATGATTTTACAGTCAGGCCTAGATTTCGAAATTTAATTAACAAATAAAATTGTTTGCTAGGCGAAGTTCTCATCATTAGGAACGCCAATATTAACATATAATTCAGAGACAATATACATATACATATCTATATACTTAATTTCTTGATAAAAAAAAAATGGCTGCCAATGATTTCGCATAGAGAGATATATCACATAAATCTGGTTTATTGGGTAGTTTTTTGCTTGGTCATATGGTTTCTGACACACAGTGTGCTATCTTGTGCTGGAGTATTCTACTAGTGTACCACACCGTCCATTATCTTCTGCATTATCATTTTCAGTAGACGTTGCGTAGAAAGCTGCCGCACGTACGCACATACCCCCCGATATACACACACATCGACACACCACACATGAACATAAATACACATATACATGTGTGTGAAGGGGGGGGGGTCTGTGTGGTAGTAGATTAGAGAGTTTGTATGCACTGAAATTCCCATAATCTTTCAGTGATTGTATTGATTGTAAAATTTTTCAGTGATGGTATTCAATGTAACATTTTCCTGATGTACGCATGCATAATTCATTTCTACTCTAGGCACAAGGCCTGGAATTTGGGGGAAGGAGGCAATCTATTAAATCGATCCCAGTACACAACTGGTACTTCATTTATCGACCCCGAAATTATGAAAGGCAAAGTCAACCTCGGTGGAAATTGAAGTCAGAACATAAAGACGGATGAAATGTCGCGAAGCATTTCTTCTAGAGTAATAACCTTTCTTCCAGTGCGCCGCCCTAAACTGAAATTTTCTTTTCTAATCTAGGCACAAGGCGCGAAATTTTTGGAGAGGGGACCAGTCGAATAGATCGACCATAGTACGCGACTTGTACGCGACCCCGAAACGCTGTAAGGCAAAGTCAAACTCGGCAGAAGTTCGCATGCATAAGTGCTCACAGAATCCAAAGATTTTAAGAACACTCTTTTTTTTATTACGTTTATAACATACACACTGATTTTTTTATATGCAAAATCTCTATAAGTGATGGCTATCCCAGATCACTTACACGTGATCACTGAGTGTCTGTTTGTGTGTGTGTGTGTGTGTGTGTGTGGGAGAGAGAGAGAGAGAGAGAGAGAGAGAGAGCTTTTCCGTGTACACAACTGAAGAGAGAGACAGTATATTGAATATCTCTACACATTTATGTTACTATATGCGTATAATTGAAACAATTCTTTGATTCTTTCTTTCTCTCTCTTCCAGGTCCTTCATATGCATGCAGTCTCCTTCGGCAATATCATCTTGTGACACCGAGTTATATCAAAGCTGTATGGCACAGATATCAATGTGAAATCAATCATAATTCACAAAAATGGAGGACGTTTGATGTGCTAAAGTATAAATTTGAAACATCTGTATTCCTCTTCAACAAAAACCTTTTCTATCGAGTCATTTGTAAGGCAAATGGAGGTTTATGTAAGATAAAACAGCATTAAATATAGGTGATACAAATATACAAAATGAATACCAAAATAATCTATTTTAAGTTTGGCGAGATTTTTGTTTTTATCCTGCATAGCAAAAATTCAACACCATTCTGTTTATTTTTCAGTATGAAAAAATGTTCACATAAATATTGCTATATACACATGTAAGAATTAAATGCTATTTCATGAAGGTCTGAGAGCATCTGATTGGCTAAGTTTTCATATGGTACAAACCTAAGCTCGACCTGCTAGAAATAGTAGAAATATTACGTTTACATGAGCTATATGCACATACACACACACACACACAAACACAAACACGCACATATATATAAATATATGTATATACATATGTAAAGGCATGTGTGTACAGGTATATACATGTGTGTGCATATACATGCATACATACGTACATACATACAGAGGTATATATATATAAATGTACCCATTATTTGTTTGTATGGTTATATATTGTATAGAATTTGTGACATTAAGTATAGCTCAAAAAAGATTTCTTCAGGGATGGTTGTTTGTGATTTCAGGATGAGTGCTTGCGATTCCACAACTACTTTTATGTTTTATAACAATCTTCAGATAAATATTTATGTTAGCAACATTAACTTTTATTTAAAATTTGAAAAAAATAAACGTGAAAATCGGTTTGTGCTCTAATTTCATGCTATAATTTTTATAAACATATATAAATATATGTATATATACTGACACACACGTGTGATTTATGTATACATATATGTTACATCTACGTATATATTTATACATGTGTGTATATGTATATGTTATGTGTAATTGTATTTTATTGATTGTCTTGTAACATTGCCAATTCTTTTCCATGGTAAGTTTGATGGAATGGTGTGTGTCATATAGTCCTTATGCATGAATATCACTGACTTTTATTGACGTATATTCCTCTAAAAACCTTACAATTTATAGACACCTATAAACCATTTATATGCGTAAATGGCTGTTTCTACTTCCTTGAGTCTTAGTAAAAAGCGATAAAATATTTCGTAATCAACGTATATATCTGTCATTTGGAATGTACAGAATGAAAGGAGAAATTATTTAAGTAAAGAGAATGGTCATTATTATATAAAATAATCTGATTAGCTATCTTTTTTTTTTAATGATGTGTTTTTTCTGATGAAGGAGAGAAGCAGAGGAAAGTGATCGAAATGTACATTGGAAAAAAGGAGCCTATTTCAATTGCTTCACTCACCTGAGGATGTTTGTTTCAGCTGCAATGAAATATAGCTTTCGAACATATAGCAATTTACCTGTTTATAAAGAAACGTTAAATTCTATCAATATTTGTATGAGAGGCTATCCTTCTACATTTTCCTGCGGGATTGATATGCTGTGTACTCGATCACGTAAACAATGGCGTCTACCACGGAAGTTCACAGAGATTATAGAGCAGATCATTTTTGAACCGCCTGGAATTGTTATTTCTTTGACGACTTATCACTGTTGTAACAGGGACAAACTTTCTGCCATATTTTAGTTACGGTTAGTGAAGCAAAGTTTTGCTGACAGAATGGAATATTTTTAATAAGCCGATATATGAGTCTGAGAGCCTCTGTGCGTGTCTATGAAAATAATTGCCTCAATGAATCCAATTGTATACTTGTGTGTATAAATATGTAGCTAACATGATTCTTTGAAAAATGCATTCCTACCTGTTTAAATTATGCGCATGGTTGTCCTATTTGGTCCTTTTATATTGTATTTGTCATCATCTTGATCCTGTATTTTCCATGTAATTCTTATTCATTGGATCATTCATAAGGATGCCCATCGGAGAGGAAACGTGCAATTCGTAAAACAGCGTAGTGTATAAATAATTTACTTGTCAATGCATATGAATATACCTCTAGGTTTGAAAGTTAGTTCGCACAAAATTATATATATATATATATATATATATATATATATATATATATATATATATATATATATATATATATATATATATATATATATATATATATATATATATATATATATATATATATATATATATATATATATATATATATATATATATATATATATATATATATATATATATATATATATATATATATATATATATATATATATATATATATATATATATATATATATATATATATATATATATATATATATATATATATATATATATATATATATATATATATATATATATACATAGGCGCAGGAGTGGCTGTGTGTTAAGAAGCTTGCTTACCAATCATATGGTTCCGGGTTCAGTCCCACTGCGTGGCACCTTGGACACGTGTCTTCTACTATAGCCTCAGGCCGACCAAAGCGTTGTGAGTGGACTTGGTAAACGGAAACTGAAAGAATCCCGTCATATATATATATATATGTATATGTATATATCTGTGTGTATATATGTGTATGTGTGTGTGTCTGTGATCCCCCCCCCCAACTTGCATCGCAACCGATGCAGGTGTGATTACGTTCCCGTAACTTAGTATTTCGGAAAAAGAGGCCGATAGAATAAGTATTAGGCTTTAAAAAATAAGTCCTGGGGTCAATTTGCTCGACTAAAGGCGGTGCTCCAGCATGGCTGCAGTCAAATGATTAAAACAAGAGTACGAGAATAAAAGTATATATATACTTGTTTTTATATTTTTATATACGCACACTATTTACCGGTTTTTAATTTAGATATATGCGTGAATAGTGGAGGCGCAAGAGCTCAGAGGTAAGGGCAGCGGACTCGCGGTCGTAGAATCACGGTTTCAATTCCCAGACCAGGCGTTGTTAGTGTTTATTGAACACCTAAAGCTCCGTGAGGCTCCGGCAGAGAGCAGTGGCGAAACCTGCTGTACTCTTTCAACACAACTTTCTCTCACTCTTTCTTCTTGTTTCAGTTGTACCTGTATTTCAAAGGTCCAGCCTTGTCACACACTGTGTCACGCTGAATCTGCCCGAGAACTACGTTAAGGATACACGTTAATTTCATGAGCAGGCTGTTCCGTTGATCGGATCAACTGGAACTCTTGTCGTTGTAACCGACGGTCTCACGACGACGACGATATACCTGAATATTTTGATACGGTCGCTTTCAGTAAGGGCGAGATATTCCATATCTAGTTAGACAGTATTACTTTCTGGTAAATCGTTATTGTGATATATTACTCAAGCTACTTAATATTGGCCAAAATCACGGCGCTGTTGTTGGAGGCAGAGTGGCTGGCACGTTTCCTAACCGAGTCCCGATCATAGCACTCCACTGCATTTGGGAGAATTAGGAGACCGGTAACTGAAGCAAATGAAGTCCTAGAAATTCGCTGATAACTACTTCTATCAACTTCACATATCCAAAAGCCCTGTTCAGTCGTGTGGGGCAGATGACCCGAGTCTCACTAGAGACAAAATCAAACACCATCGCAGTTTAGGGAATCTTGGTTTTATGACAACCATGTTGTTTCTTCCCCTCATTTGTGGGTTCAAACTGTATAGATTAAGTCATGGTATCGGCAGCTTGATACGCGTATTCCAGTCCTCTATGTCAGTTATATTTTTCTCAAACACAAATTTATTATTTATGCTCTCCAACAGATTGATTCTTCACCAGTGCATTAAGCTGTTGCTGAAAAAAGGAGACATAAAATTCCCCAAACTTAACCTGAAAAGCTTGTACATATAACATAATAAAATTGATGTATACACATATTGAGTTCTGTTTGCAATTTCGTATCTCCATATATATATATATATATATATATATATATATATATATATATATATATAATATACAAGAATAAGGGCAGGGAATCGTCAATTAATAATAGAATTAACAATTAACAATTTTGCCAAGTAGTTCAGTATGAAAAAACCTTTATCGGTAAAACCATTTATCATCATAAATATACAGGGATTAGCATTGAGTTGCTTCTCCAACATACTGAAAATTTAGAAATAGCAGTCAAAGAACTACTGATTCTAAACTACAAATTTTTCTCTAAACGGATGGCGATATTTATGGCATACATAGAACATGTGTGCCATAAATATCGCCATCCGTTTAGAGAAAAATTTGTAGTTTAGAATCAGTAGTTCTTTGACTGCTATTTCTAAATTTTCAGTATGTTGGAGAAGCAACTCAATGCTAATCCCTGTATATTTATGATTATATATATATATATATATATATATATATATATATATATATATATATATATATATATATATATATATATATATATATATATATATATATATATATATATATATATACATATATATATACACATATATATATATATATATATATATATATATATATATATATATATATATATATATATATATATATATATATATATATATATATACATATATACACATACGCAAGACTTAAGAAATGCAGTAGATAGGTTCCGGGCTACATATCTTTCGTACCGAGCAGAACTTCGGAAATGATAAATATCCAAGTTACGTGTACACCGCAGGCTACTCTTCAGAATAATAATACACTATTATTCCTGAAAGTTGTTTATTTTTTTCCATTTACTAGGGATTGCTTGAAACTAACTGTCGTCCGATACCTCGATCCTTGGGTCGTTATATATATATATATGTGTGTGTGTGTGTGTGTGTGTGTGTGTGTGTGTGTGTGTGTGTGTGTGTGTGTGTGTGTTTATATATATACATATATATAAAGTTTAAAATTAATCAAAGTACATACTAAGTATGTCTACCTGCTTGAAATAACAGTCAAAGCTCGTTATTAAATCGACAAAAAAAATACACTGGTGATTACTACAGAAATCAAACGAAGGCAAATTTGGTTAAGACAATCTACTTACATACATTTAAGTATTTGGATTTAAATATTGTTAAATGTATGTAAGTAGATTGTCTTAACCAAATTTGCCTTCGTTTGATTTCAGTAGTAATCACCAGTGTAATTCTGGGCGATTTAATAACGAATTTTGAGTAGGTAGACATACTTAGTATGTCCTTTGATTAAGGACAGCGAAACTCAAGCGGACAGCAGAACTCGAGGCAATTCAGCGTCACTATACAAAAAAGATCGCCACAGTCCAGCAGATGAACTACAGAGAGCGACTGAAGGCACTAGGTCTCTACTGCCTGGAGCGCAGGCGGGAGAGATATGTAATAATTTGCATATGGAAAATTCTGGAAGGACTGGTACCAAACTTTGGCATCAAGTACTACACGAATTCCCGCACAGGTCACCCCTGCGTGGTACCATGGGTTCCGTCCACTGCATCTTACATAAGAACAAGTTACTGTAACAGCCTCGATTTCAGAGGACCTCAGATCTGTAATGCCCTGCCAAAACATTTGAGAGACCTGAAAGACATGGATATAGAGGTCTTCATAGCAAAACTCGACACATTCCTCTCCACGATACCAGACGAACCGATGGCTCGAACTGAGACACAGTTGAGGGCAGCGATGTCAAATTCTCTTATACACCAGATATGCCGTCAAAACTCTTGATAGGACTATATCAGGTGGGGGAGAAGAGCCATGGAAGGAACGTGAAGAGAGCAGAGGATAAAGATGGAAAGTCATGGTGGTGCTCCAGCATGACCGCAGCCACTTCGGCTGAAACCCATAAATAAATAAATAAATAGATAAATAGCTATATACATACACATACACACATATATGTGCATAGTGTATATATATATATATATATAATATATATATATATATATATGGAGAGAGAGAGAGAGAGAGAGAGAGACAGACAGACAGACAGACAGTCAGACAGACAGACAGACAGACAGGCGGACCAGGCAAGCAGGCAGGCAGGCGAAGAAAGTCAGGCACATGTTTGGGAAATTTATTTGTTCATATTTCTAAACAGATCAAAACATACCTCATACTTTTTCATAAAATGGCTTCATTTTCAAGTAAAATGCCTTTTTAACCTTATTTTATTAATATCGGATATACAATTTACATTATATCTCATTCACCCGCTTACATGCTCTCGCACAGCTGTATAAGGCTTGTATGTGCAGGCATATATAGAAAGATAGTTTTTGTCTCTATAGAAGCATTCATTGTCACATTTAATTATGTGTATCTGTGTATTAGCTACATGCTTTTAACCAGTGTAAATACATCGTTTCACTATATTTCTTACATTATTGGTCAATATTTGAAAGACTATCATGTTAAACTTGGGTGTGATGGGTATTATTTTAATGGACTTCCCTCCTACGATGTGCATAAATAATAGACAACAATATTTATTAATTCATTGTCATCGATATCAGACCTATAAAAGCCCATTTTAATACGTAGTGTAGAACAATATGAGGTGTATCTATCAATCCATGATCTCTATTGATGGAAATGCATTTAATTACTGCATAATAAAACACATTACTGAATCTTGCAAATAACATTATATGCAACATGTAATTTAGAATCTAAAATAAACATTATTGTATATAATAAACTTTATATATATTGATAAAATGAAGATATAGCACTAACAATTGGGTATATGCTGTTTCTCGATATGGATTTAATATACTTCGTTTAACATAATCAATCAGTCAGAGACCTTTGTGAAGATGAGTCTTAAATACCAACTGCTTTCTTCTAATATTGATTTCAAATTTTAGCACATGGCATGCAATTTCATGGGGTAGGGAACCAGTCGATTCCCTCTGCGTCAGTGTTCAACCGGTACTTATTTTATCGACGCGTGCTCAACTGCTACTTATTTTATCGACCCCGAGATGCTTAAGGGCAAAGTCGACCGTGGCGGAATTTGGACTGAGAACGTAAAGATGCATGAACTGCTGCAACACATTTTGTCCGGAGTGCTAACAATTCTGCCAGCTCACCACCCTTGACTTTCTTCCAATATTACCGATATATCGTCCCTTTTTACGTTCTGAGTTCAAATTCCACCGAAGTAGACTTTTCCTTTGATCGTTTCGGGGTAGTAAAATAAGTACCATTTGAATTCTAGGATTAATGCAAACAATTAATTTGCTGTTCTTGTACAAAAGTTTGAAACCTATATTAACTACACTATTTGAAACCAGTTTTAATAGAAGCCAAACTAATGGCACAATCTACTCTATATCTGAAAACTATATATATATATATATATATATATATATATATATATATATATATATATATATATATATATATATATATATATATACTAGCAGATATACCCGGCATTGCCCGGTTAAAGAGAACAATGAAATTTAAAAACGCCGTCTAGATTACACAGGTCTCAATTCCTAGTGGCTGAGATACCAGCTTTCTACATCGATAACTCCCTACCCATGCCAGCATGAAACATAAACGTTAAGTTAAATGTTAAAATAATTTTTTTCAATTCATATATGCATATGAAGTAAATACACGTAATTCAAAAACACATTTTCTGCCACTCATTTCGTAACCAAAACCAGGAAGATATAAACAAGGAAAGGCCGATTCTGGCGTTTCGTTAGACAGGAGTAGTGAGACAATCCAATGATAAACCTGACCTTGGATCTTGAAAGTTTGCATGAATCCTGGCTCAGTTAAATCCCTTGTGGCTCCAAATGATGCTATCCGTAATGCAGCGTTCTATTGTCTAATTTTTTTTGGAAATGCTTGGAATCTTGGTCAGTTGATGGCAGCAGTTTCTTCAATAGTTCTGGAGGTTGACGATTGCAGGGAGTTTAACCTTTTCACCACTGCAGCGCAGTGCAGGTGTCTCTCCAGGCCACCTCCTTGCTTTACTATGTATGCACTCAGTTGGCAGTGCACCAATGGAAACATAAATGTCATCTGCATAATGAACTGCCAGAACATAATTCAAAGCTGCTTCATAGAAGTTGCTTCTTTGAGCTGTTACAACTGCTCTTTGTTCTGCTGTGGATATCCTACTCCTTGTCAGTTGTGCATACCTCTGTTCATTACTTTGTGATGCTCTGGCTTTTGTAGTGTACAGTCTGATCATTTCTTGGTATGCTTCCCTTTCTGCAGCTGTCTCTCTCTTCTTAGACAGAGATATTCTTTTGGCTGACCATAACATTGTAGATGTCTAGGTATGGCTATATACATATAGAGAAATACGTGGGTGCAGAATATAGTAAATAATGAAAATAACTGGGTAACGGAAATTATATTTCTTAATACGACGGGCAGAAATTTAATAAGAAATTTCAACGGAAAATAAAGAATTCTACGGGTTAAAGTGAAATGTATAACTTAGTGAACCAAAGAGCCAGTATTTTAGGAACCAGAAAAAATCAGTTAAGAACAGGAAAACACAAAACTGTTACAAAAGTAAATGAGAAATTTCCAGGGAAATTAACTTTGTGTACGAATTTAAGTGAAATTTGTGAAGTTACTTCTATCAGTAAATTATGCACTTATTTCATCAGTAATTCCATCCCCCACCTACCACACCCCATCCCCTAAAACACAAGACGTTGCAAAATAAATAAGAGATTTTTATGCAAATTTAACGAAATGTATGGATTGAAGTGGAATTTATGAATTTACTTCTGTGAGTAATGTATCGATGTTGTTGTTTGTAAATAGCGATTAAAAACTTACAGGGAAAACAATAGCGTCTGAAAAATGGAAGTGACAATATACAGAGAAGGAGAGAAAAAGAGAGCTATCTAGTTAGACAAATAAGATAGATATAGTGTTGTGTGGATGACCCCAGACGATAAGTAGGCTAGTGTAATACGTATAAATAGTGGACGTGACAGCTAGTGGTAGAAACGTCGCAGAGAGCGAGCCGGAGCAGTGAGTGGTCGAGACGTCGAGCTCCGTTGAGTCGAATCGTCGGAAGTGAGAGTTCGGTAGTTGAGTAGAGGTACGTTATTGACGAAGGCACACCATGCGAACGTGCGATATGACATAGATTGATAGATAATATATAGATTGACAGGTAAGATATAGATACTTAGACACCATATCGACAAATAGAGACAGAGAAATATATAAATGTAGAGATAAAGTTGAACAGAGAGATATAGAAAGAGAGACCTAGAAAGGGAGATGTAGAGAGAAAAACATACGTGTGAAATGCAGATAGACATGTATCATCTGTATTTAATATACTAGATGAGACTGATACTTTTTTGAAGAATGAATGTAAGGGTGGCAATCAAATTCTAACAGTTATTTTGCCAAGAGTTATCTCCCTTATCTATGTAACACAGGAATAGGTATTTCCTGCGCCCAACGCGCACGTTACTCATTGTGTGAAAATTATTAAACGTCTAAAACCATCTTTGGAACGTAAGTAATGTATGTTCCAAATTTGGAGTAAATCAGTTGAAAAATACAGCAGTTATAATCTTTTAAACACACACATACACACACAAAACGGGATTTATATTATATTATATTATATTATATTATTATTATATTATATTATTTATATATATATATATATATATATATATATATATATATATATATATATATATACATAAGGGAAATTAGGAATTTTCTTACACACAGGCTTCCTGATAAAATTCTTGTATATATATATATATATATATATATATATATATATATATATATATAAGCAATGTTAATTCTCTAAATGAAGTATTAACAGTAACTGCACGATAAAGTGTAGTATATTGCCACTTAAGTGTGGCTGACCCCTAGGGGTGGATGTTACTGTTGCTTTTAGCCCCAGGAGGACATCTCCTCCAGCTGGCTTATCGACACACGACTGTGTCCTGTTTGCCAAGGGAAGTTATCCCTCTCACCTCGATCAGCAGCACGAACGTATCCGGATTTCAGGGTTATTTCCCTTCGTCGGCGTTCGACAGCTGATGACCTTGGTGAGAGAGACAAAAACCTGGCAAACCTTATATCTTCTTTTCCAGTGAAATTCTTCACTGATATTGAAAAGGTGAAAACAAGCAATGTTAATTCTCTAAATGAAGTATTAACAGTAACTGCAGAAGATATAAGGTTTGCCAGGTTTTTGTCTCTCTCACCAAGGTCATCAGCTGTCGAACGCCGACGAAGGGAAATAACCCTGAAATCCGGATACGTTCGTGCTGCTGATCGAGGTGAGAGGGATAACTTCCCTTGGCAAACAGGACACAGTCGTGTGTCGATAAGCCAGCTGGAGGAGATGTCCTCCTGGGGCTAAAAGCAACAGTAACATCCACCCCTAGGGGTCAGCCACACTTAAGTGGCAATATACTACACTATATATATATATATATATATATATATATATATATATATATATATATATATATATATATATATATATATGTGTGTGTGTGTGTGTGTGTGTGTGTGTGTGTGTGTGTGTGTGTCTATAATGGAATTTGGAATCACTCCAGCACGTAAATTATTTGCACTGTGATATAATTCAGATCTGGTTAGACACATCGAATGATAAGGAAGTTTCAGAATTGTTAGTGAGTACCAATTACATGGTTCTTCACTCGATCGGCATGGATTGCATAGACCATATAATGAATATAATGAAGACGTCATAAAGAAAAATGGACAACTGTACTCTCCAAAATTAATTTATTTCATATTATTTTCTTTGAATTCACATCAAATACCCGCCCGGCACGTGGTTTTTTCCTTTATTTACATCTTTAATACGTATTCTATCGCCCTTTGATGTAGCATTTATGCTTATTTAACTTCTTCAGTAGCAGTTTATATTCATCCAAGGTAGATATTATATGTACATTTATCGCACAGTGACCCCACCACACACAGGTATATATATATATATATATATATATATATATATATATATATATATATATATATATATATATATATATATATATATATATATATATATATATATATATATATATAGTTAATCAAATTAAAATATATGCTAAAAAAATCAGATATAGATTTATATCGATTTATTACCAGCAAGCAAGAACATTGAAAGAATCAGAGAGATTCAGAAAAAATATCTGAGATCTCAAAGGATTAATGTATATGTGTATATATAACGACGACCACTAAGTCGCCGGTTAATGTGCTAGAAGAAGATCACATGTAATGTGTCTACTAAGACCTAATAGTTCTCAAATGAAATTCAGCGAAATTCCAAACCGTATGCGGGCAAGACAGCGAAAATTACATAAATAAGAAATTATTATTCGTGTACTAGTTTCCAAATTAGTATCCCCTTACCGAAAATATCTGTTTCTCGTCAGCACGAACTGTAAGGAAAGCATAATTCTCAGAATCCTATACAAGTTGTTCACCCCCAGTGGCGAACGCGTATATGGTTACATGACACCACCTTGACGGACAACGATACCGAAGACCAAAACTTTTGTTGGAAATTTCAGCTGCATGTCTGTGGGCACGTCCTAGAATGAGACAGCAAGCCACAGCATGTTCGGTTCCAGCAGGTGTTTCAAATTGTTGGTCAGCTTCTTAGTATGCTTGAGTCGTTTTTCCTGTATCGGTTTAGACGGAAATACTTCCCTCACCAGGTATGAAAATATCGAATGTCCGCATGCACCATGAGCCACATGAGCTTTTCATCGATACCTTTATCGCGTGAAATGACACGCATCTCCTTGCTGGAATTATTGCTTATGATCTCTTGGATTTTCGGCGACGATTTCAAGCATTCTGATGGCATCAGATTGTCGCTCATGAGTTTTCCACTCCGCTGTCACCTCGTAATCTTCCAGCTCCTTTCTGATCTTTTCTACCGTCCTTCTGCTGAGGTTTTTGAAGTCTGAAATTTCCTTGAATGTCGTCCCCTCGCGAATTCCCCCCAAATACAGCAAAAATGTTTTTTGTATTTAAGAAAGCTAAAAACACAAAACGAAAGTAAAAAAAAAAATAGGCATAAAATTAGCAATTGAAAATTTGGAACAGACACCACCCGCGTCTTGTATATATGACACATCTCTATTTAAAAAGTACATCTTATAGAGAAAAGCAAATTTCCTATGTCATCATATGGCTGGCACTCCGTCGCTTACGACGTGGAGGGTTCTAGTTGATCCGATCAACGGTACAGCCTGCTCGTGAAATTAACGTGCAGTAGCTGAGCACTCCACAGACACGTGTACCCTTAACGTAGTTCTCGGGGAGATTCAGCGTGACACAGTGTGACAAGGCTGACCGTTTGAATTACAAGCACAACAGAAACAGGAAGTAAGAGTGAGAGAAAGTTGTGGTGAAAGAGTACATCAGGGTTCGCTACCATTCCCTGCCGGAGCCTCTGGGAGCTTTAGGTGTTTTCTCTTAATAAACACACACAACGCCCGGTCTGGGATTCGAAACCGCGATCCTATGACCGTGAGTCCGCTGCCTTAACCACTGGGCTATTGCACCTCCATGTCATCTTAATCATATTGAAATCTAACATACAGTGGTTATAGTGATGTATTTACATTAAAGATACTTTTTCCCCTCTTTTCATTGCACAGACGCACACACGCGCTCACAAACTCTCATATACATATAAGGATGTAATTAGAAAATTTTAAAATCTCTATTTTTAAATCTCACAACGTGAGATTTTCTAATTTAAAAATCAGTGACTAGATGTCACTTTAAAACTATATATTTCGAACGGGAATTTGGCAGCGCCACTCTAGTCGAGTATTTTTTTCTGTGCTGATGAAGGGAAATAACCTAGAAATCGCGATACACAGATATTGTTTTGAGCTGAGTGGGGTTGCTAGAATCCCTTGTTCGAAATTATAAGGACACAGATCGTGTTGCATAGCCAGCTGGAGACGATGTCTCCTGGGGTTAAATTACAGCAACATTAGTCCTAAACGGGGACTGCCATATTATGTTGGCAAACAATCTTTACTACAAGGATATTGCTGTTTATAATAATATCTGCTGATAATATAAATAAAGGTGCTGCAAGTAGCTCCAGCAGGCTACTAGTAGCAACTTTGTAATGGACAGCAGAAATGTCACCTACTCCCTTTTTCCCTAAAGTTACGTATTTCTCACATCTACCTTTCTCATCCTCGGCGTTTCAAAAGTTAATTATGTCTATGTGCATGTGTGTGTGTGTGTGTCTTTGCAGTGTGTATGTGTGTATTTATGTATCTATGTAGTGAAGGCGCGTGGCTTAGTGGTTAGGGCATTCGGCTCGCAATTGTAAGGTCATGAGTTCAATTCCCGGCGACGCGTTGTGTCCTTGAGCAAGACACTTTATTTCACGTTGCCGCAGTCCACTCACCTGGCAAAAATGAGTTGTACCTGTATTTCAAAGTGCCTGCCTTGCAACACGCTGTGTCACGCTGAATATCCCTGAGAACTACGTTTAGGGTACACGTGTCTGTGGATTGCTCAGTCACTTGCACGTTAATTTCACGAGCAAGCTGTTCTGTTGATCGTATCAGCTGGGACACCCGTCGTCGTAACCAACGGAGTGCTCCATGTACCTATGCATTTAAGAAAATATGTATGCTGTATCGCTTGTATATCCTTGAACGACATACGTATTACCATTAGCAACAATTACCTCACCATATTTCTCTCTTACACAATTCTGTTCTCGCCTTCCCTATGCTGTAAGAAAACACAATACACTATTTATATCACTTGTCCGATATTTATTCCTCTCGTTCTGAAGTGCTTTTACTTTAATAATTTTCGCTGCATTCCGTATTATGTATTAAACTTCGTTCAAGACTTTGTAGTTCATAACACGATTCCTGTAATTGTTCTTGAAAAAAAATCCTTGAAAAGCATCTGTAGTAAACGGATCTGAATTTTTTTCTCCCTTATATCGCAAATCTTTGCCTCTTCTTCAAAATGAATGCAAACATGATTAGTAAAAACTTCAATCATTTCAGAACACTTCTCCAGATAATATAAGGTGCCGCACAATTCGTAAAGTATATTAATCAAAAGCTGGTGTTGAGAATTTCATCGTTCGCTTGGTTTTTTTTTCTTCTTTTTTTTTCTTGCTGTAAAATATGTTAGACACTAGTTGAACAGCCCATCGTTGCCGGGCAAAATTTTACAAAAGAAAGTCTTATATTAAATTTTTGTGTTATTTCATGTCAGACCATGACTTCCTCGGCAGATAGACCTCTTGTTCAAGACAGGTTTGTGTAATATTTCGCAAAAATTCTTCGATGAAGATTTTTTTTCTCTTTTTATGTTATTCAAATGTCTTTTAGACAGTATCACATGACTTTATTCATTAAAGCTTATGAAAACTTCAGAAGTTCTTACAAATTTATCGTCGTAATATTTTGCTTTCGTCTGCTTAATAGAAATTCCTCCTCGTAATGATATTGCTTTCATTTGTGATAAGCAGCTATCATACAGAAAATACCAGCTTCCAGATCCAGTAAAATCGGATTTAACGTGGAAAATTATTTCAATATACCAGATTTGAAATTTTGACGCAATTTTAAACTTTCACAATATGTGCCAGCAACAGGGAAGACTCTACAACATTAGAAACACACACACACACACATACACGCACACACACACGCACACACACACACACACATCACACACACACACGCGCCCATGAACACACACACGCACAAACATACGCACAAACTATAAAAGCATACGCAGGTAATCATGAGTTGAAAATGCTGTAAACATATGCATGTACGTATGTAAGTACGTACGTAAGTGCAGACATATATGTACGTGTGTCCGTGTGTCTGTGTGTGAATATTTCTTTGTAATGGACAGCAGAAACGTCACCTAACCCCTCTTTCCCTAAAGCTACGTATTTTTCACATCTACCTTTCTTTCCCATCTTCGGCTTTCCAAAAGTTAGTTATGTGTATGTGCATGTGTGTGTGTGCAGTTTGTGTGTATGTATGTATCTATGTATTTACGAAAATATGTATGCAGCATTGCATGTATATCCTTGAATGGCAGTTGTATTACCGTTAGCAACCCGTTACCATTCCATATTTTCTCTGACGCAACTCTGTTCTCGCATTCCCTGGTATCACACACACTCACTACACCACCACATTTCTCTCATACTAACCATCTTGTACCCTTTACATGTTATCAAATAAGAGCACTCTACACACACAAGGCCCATTACAGATTTTTATGGAAATTTTTTTAGCCTATAATTGAACTACATGTTAGTTTAACATATATGCAAAGTTTCGTGAAGATTGGTTCACTAATGTAGGCAGGAAGAAAATAACAGACAGATCGACAGACAGAAATTGCCATTTATGAATAAGATTATAGTGTACATTTAAGGAGTGAAACTCATAATGGTTTCAAAATTTGGCGCTTTTTGAGGAGCAGGGGAAGTCGATTACATTGACTCCAGTACTTGACTGTTATTTTATAGATCCCGAAAGAATGATGGCAAAAGTCGAGCTCGGCGCTATTTGAACTCTTTTCGAAAATACGGAGGAAAAGCTTTGCAACAATTCGTTCGGCCTTCTAATTATTCTTCTTTAGAGTTAAACTAATGACAAGGAATGTGTTTATAACTATATTTTATTTCGTCAATGTCTTAAAATGTAAAATGCTGTGAATTATATTAATAAAGGATACACTTCCCTAATCTCTGTCTTAAGCTATCAACCACCTTATTCAGTTTTACCGTATGCTAGAGATTTATTTCTCCATGATAGAATTGATGAGTGTTTGTTGTAAATCACATGATGAATAGCACTCACTAATGAAAGGGATTTGGGGTGTATCCATCGTTAGAAATTATATCAAGTAGTAGGTGGTGGTGCAGTATTATTATTCTCATTAGATGACGCCCATAAATGAATGAGCAAGTATTTACGCAAGTCATACGACCTAATGTATATTCCAGCTAATTTTCACTAAAGCCATTTGTTAATGTACGGAAAAAACAGTAGATACAGTTTTGTATTGCTATTGGTATATATCATCACGACAATGTCTGTATTTTTGTGTAGAATAATTATAATTGACGAAGACCGACTTGGAGGCTGGTTATGAAAGACAACAGCAGCAACTGCAGTAGTTACAAATGCGAGAACAGCATCGTCGATAGTAGCAGCAAAAGTAAGTTTAACTATGAAACACTTCATATACTCAATGTAATAGATTCAGAAATCTATGAATAGTGCCCGTGCAGTCCTTCCATTTAGTTTTTCTCTGTGAATCCGTTATTTTACAAGTACTAAGCCGATGGCAATATCTAACAAAATTGGTGTAAATGGAACACACCACAGTATTAATCGATTCCTTATTTGCTTTATAGGAAAGTATCTTAGTAACGAGATAACTGTCATCATCGTCACCATCGCCGTCATGCTTGCGAGAAGCAGCAGTAACAGAAGTGAAGAGATTGATAAGGCGAGGCATTGCTGGATATTTTCATTAGTGTACTTTTGGTGTTACATGTTAAATGACTGAAAACGACTGCTCGCATAGAACATTGTCAATGGCAGAAAAGTAATATTTCAGAGACTGTTGATTCTGAAATTGAAGCATGGACACTTCCAAATTTTACCGATAACGAATTTAGCACAATATACAAAATGACAAACTGTAGCTTCATATCGGATGGTGTACCAGTTGTTTTAAATAACACTACTATACGTTATGTTTCGTTAATGATCATGATTTTTGGCAGTATCGGTAATATAGCAGTTATTGGATTATTATGCAGGAAACAAATGCCTCGGTCGAATATTACACCATACCTCTTTTGCCTGCTTGTTGTAGATTTACTTGCACTATGGGGAAATTATCCAAGAATTATGATGAATTATGTGCCTTTTGGGGACCAGAGAAAAACATTTCTGACCAGTAAATATTTTATTTACATCGTTTTTATTATAAATATATATTCTTCGTGGTTAACAGTCATTATATCAATGGAACGTCTACTCGCAGTTTACAGCCCATTTTCTCGCCATATTTCCCCTAAGCCCTGCATTCCGTATATTGTAATGTTGACACTTCTCTGTTGCAATTGCGTAATTTATGCAATCTTAATAGTATTACTAAAAGGCCTTACACAAATTTTTCTTGCTTCAACTGTAATATATTCGTTCATACCAGCAGTGTTTTTAATTATCAGCTCTATTATTATGACTTACAAATTACTTAAACAACCAAAACTTGGCCAAAATTTACAACACAACTCTTCAGGACGATTCAGGAACAGCATTTACATTGTTGTTACCATAAATATTATATTTTTGTTGACGACATTCCCTGTGTCAATTTACTACTTCGTAATAACACTAAATGGATGCTTGGATTCTGTGACATACTTATCATTGGATATGTTAGCTTGTGCTAATAACTGTCTGAACTTTATTTTGTACTTCGTTGCCAGTAAAATGTTTCGCGAAAACTTGAAGCAAATATGTTGTAAGAAGACGAATAAGAGAAAAATAGTATACATAAAGGACCTTCAACCTGGCATTCAACTCATTAATATAGAAGAAGTAAACTGAATTATATATTTGTGCATTAATATATGTAACACTTTGGTAACATTTTAGTTTTCATTTGTTCTTCCTTTGATTGTTTGTTTCCTAAAAACACAGCGTGTGATGTTTAAATTGTCACCATTTTATATTTTTAATTTCGCATAAGCATATTGATTGTGTTTGATTTTGTTGAGCACACAGTATAGTAGGGTCCATTGGGCACCGTCTGTGAGAGAAATAGCACCATGACGCAATTCAGCATGCCAGAAATTTGGAAACGACATGCTGTACCTCTTGACATTTACTCCGGAAGCTATAATACGAACATTTCAGAGTGTTTGAGAATCGATCTGAGAACAGTGCAGTGGATTCGGAAAGAACTGGATGAGTCTAATGGTGATTACGAAGGTACAGCAGCTCGGAAAGCTTTTGATAAAAACAAAAATCAATTTATGAATTTGTTGGTCATATCCAGGCCATGATTGACAATGATCACTCCATGTCTGTCAGGTCCATTGCAAGGGACGTGGTAGTGTTTGAGTTTCTCATCAGGCAGGTAGTGCATGAGCATGAAGTATTTCTCATACAAGAAAGAAATGGTCCAATTTATATCTCAATCCACCAACGACTAAAGTAAAGACCGCGCTTCCAAGCTTCTGAACAAACGCAAATATCCCCTCCAACCGAACATGATTTGTTTTTTTCTCAGACGAGAAAAATTTATGTCAGGGTCAGATGGTGAAAAAATAGAACACACTTAGGTTTATTGAAGTAGTTGTATGTTATCAACTTAATGTGACAGTCCCCGGAAAGAAATAATACTACTGTTGGTTAGACCTAGGAAGCTACACCGATTCTTGTCGGCCTTGACATATTTCCTGTGTCCTTATGTCAAGGCCGGCAGGAAGTGGTGCAGCTACTTAGGTCTAACCAACAGTAGTATTATTCCCTGCAGGGGACTGTCACATTAAGTTGACAGCAAGCGATTACTTCATCGTATCACTACTGCATAAATCTGTCTGAGAGATTTTAGAAACGTATTATTTCTAAACCTTGGTTTATTATTTACATTATTTACATTTGACGGATATTTGTCCTCAGTTTTGTTGCTAACACAAATTTCGGCTGATATACCCTCCAGACTTCATCAGGGTTCTCATTCCTAAGGTATTTTTCGATGTTGTTGTTGTTTTTTTCATCTTCTTCATATTATTATTATTATTATTATTGAGTGAGAGAGCAGTGCATGCCCTCAAAGTGACACTGGGGTAAAGTATACAAAGCCCAATATACCTATCATGACTACCCGTCTGATAAGGGTACACCAGGCACATGCATCACAACTATATGTGCGCGACATGGTGATCTCATATCAATATAAAAAGCGCATGACCTCACAGGTGGGGCCCAGTTAGAATTTTTTTCAGGTCGAGTAGCCCATCCCGCTCAAAAGGTCCCTGAATAAGGTTTGTTTAAGGATGTTGAGCAAAACACCCATGTTTCCAAAGGTGAATTATTCAAACCCCAAAGAACTCCTCTCAACACATGGCTATGATGCTCCCCCACTACTTCTGCTCGTGATCAGAGATGCACATATCGTCAGCCACCAAGGAACATGCTCAACTGGTTAAGGTCAAACAATTGACAAGCAAATCTGTGGTATTAAGCAGAATATTTGCTGTAGCCCTATTATTATTACTATTATTATTATCATTATTATTCAGGTCATTTCATGAAATCGATTTCGAAATCTTGGGGTTAGTAGCCCTGCTCTTAACCACTACGCCATATGCCCGTGGGTACTTATGGAGTGAATTTTAGGGCCTATAGATCTAATATTCTCCTATCCTTCCTTAATACAAGTTCCCATATGCTATTCATATCTGCACTCGGCCTACTTAAGAGGTTGTTGTGTCCTAGCATATGTGCTGCTTCTTTTAGTTTCCATATTTTCCAGTGGTGTTCTCTATTATTTTAACTTCATCTCACATGTTATTGGGTGCAGTTTAGCCTGTGTTAAAATCTTCTTTAAAGATGTTGGTTGTCGTTTGCTTTTTATGATTGTTTACGTTTGGAGGCTTTCGTTCATCTTTGGGTCTCCCTTGAGTAGGGCTATATTTTGGAATATGGTGTTGAAGGCCTCGTTGTTAAGTGGGTTGTGAGTAGAGATGTAGGGTAGGGTTTTTAATTTTTCATCCCTTTTTGGTTTTGGTTGTCTCAGGTGTTTTATATTTAATGTAAGTGCTCATTGGATTGTATTGTCTATTAGTGGTTGTTGATAATTCCTACTTTTGAGTGTAGCTCTGAGTTCCGGGAGATGTGCGTCGGGTGTTTGTGTCTGACACTATGGTGCAAATCATTTTGGCTAAACAGAAAGAGCTTCATTTTATTAGAAAATTCGGACCAAGTTTAAATACCCTGGACCAGTAACATTAAAATCATATATTGGTTATCCAAAAAAGAAAAAAAAGAATCCTACAACTCCACCACCATTGCTACTACTACTGCAAACAGCACTCCCGCTACTACTACTACTACGACCAACAGTCTCTGCTACTGCAGCTATGATGGTCACTACGGATCTATTTTAAAATGGGGGAGCCAGTTTTCATTTATGTTTTATGTAGTGTTTTGGGTACCGAAAGACTTTCAAACTTCGTATACTTATCTATTTTATGTTATAGAACAGAAAAATATTTTTGTATTCGAATTTATTTCATGTAAAAAATTGTCTTATTTCGATAATTTCTACTAATCATTGACGTCTATTCAGTTGAAAACAGTTAGCGCTGTAACGGTGTATATCGTATTAATCCCCTAACCCTAACCCTAACCCTAACTAGAGTGTTAACCGTAACCGCAACCCTAACCCTAACCCTAAAACTAACCCTAACTCTAGAATCCGAACTCTAAAATTGTTACACACATAGATACGCACAGCGTAATTTATTACATAGACAATATATGCTTATAAATTACGATTAAACCGGATGAAATATGTCACAGGGAATAACATTTTTATGACCGCCCAGCAGTAACTCTCTTGACTGAATAGACGTCAGTGATTGGTTGAAATTACAGAAATACGACAACTTTAACATGGAATAACTTGCGAATTCCTTTTTTATTTTGTTAAGAAGACTAAGAGTAAAAGATGTTTTATATGACACATTCTACCAGTGTCCCAAGTTTCAAAGTGTTTCGTTTGTGTTTCGTTAAGAAAATACTGGCGCCCCCGTTTTAAAATAGATCCGTCACTACTACTACTACTACTACTACTGCTACGACCAACAGTCGCTGCTGCTACTGCTATTACGGTCACCACTACTACTACTACGACCAACAGTCTCTGCTACTGCTGCTATTACCGTCACAACTACTACTGCTGCTTCCACTGCTGCTGCTACTACAGCTGCTGCTTCCACGGACAGCGGTCACTCTCGTTTACCACTACCAACACGGTCACTACTACTATTACAGACAACGATTCAAGTCAACGCACTAAAAAGCGATTATGTCCCCACACAAAAAAAACGCTTCCATATGGAATCTGTTGACACCACTAAGAAACAATTATGAACTTTTGTTTTAATTACATTATTTTTAAAAATATGTATTTTTGATAAGGTTCGTTTTTTCAAGAACCGAAATATGTAAAATATCTATGAGAAAATTACGAATAAAATGTTTTTGTATATAGTGGCGTTTTCAAGCTTCTTATATATATATATATATATATATATATATATATATATATATATATATATATATATATAAGCAATGTTAATTCTCTAAATGAAGTATTAACAGTAACTGCACGATGAAGTGTAGTATATTGCCACTTAAGTGTGGCTGACCCCTAGGGGTGGATGTTACTGTTGCTTTTAGCCCCAGGAGGACATCTCCTCCAGCTGGCTTATCGACACACGACTGTGTCCTGTTTGCCAAGGGTAGTTATCCCTCTCACCAACATCTGCAGCACGAACGGATATATATATAAGTCAGTAAATAGTGGGGTTGCCAAGGACCTTGACAAAAACACACTAAAAACCAACCAACATAATAACACACCCAACCCCAAAATACTTCCATACATCTCCACCCATTACCCCAAAAACATCGAAGCATTCACCACAATTAAACAAAACCTCCCCTTACTCACCACAGACCCGAAAATGAACAATATCATTAATACACACAAAGTCCTTAAATGCAAAAGGCAACACAAATCTTTGAAAACATTATTAACCAATTCCAAACTACATACACCACTTCCACCCCCATCAGTTAAAAAATGTGCACGCCCTAATTGTGGCACCTGCCCTTACCTACTTGAAGGCTCTGAATTTACCTTCAAACGAGGAACAAAGTTTAAAATTAAAACCAATTTCTCTTGTTCCTCGAGTAACCTCATTTATGTCCTTACTTGCGCAGGTTGCCAAAACTTCTATATCGGACAGACGAGCCTCCCATTACGTAGAAGAGTAGCTGTCCATAAGGAACAAATAAACCTCCCCCAATACCGCCAAATTCCACTCAGTGGCCACATAGACTCTTGCGCCAGAAACAAAAACCCTAAATTCATTATATTCCCTTTCTATCAATGTAAAGACAGAATCTCCACACAAGAAAGAATCAACAAGGAGAATCTTTTCATAGAGAAATTCCAACCATTTCTTAACACACACACCCCTCAGTGACCTTATTTCTCTATGAACAGACACAAACTTCCTGTTTTGAAAAAAAGAGTTCATAACTCTAACTAAAAACACTTGTCTCCCCTTACACACACTTCTTGTTTTGACACCACATTTCCTGCTTAACACAAACTTTTAACCCCTTTTTTTAAACCTAACAAAACTCTCAACTCTCATGCATCCTTATTTTTCCTACCAATTTATACATGAACTACTATTGAACTACAAAAGCTCAAAGACAATATAATGTATGGGTATATTTATTTTTTTTATATATTATTGTTTTATATATTATTTTCTTCATTTTGTACTTTTTTGTACTTCTTTGTAAAAAAACATTTTCATTCTCCTTCTTCTTGATAATTTGCTTCATCGCAATGAAAACCGGTTAGAAAAAATCTTAATTAAATTATGCTCCCAGTTCAGCATTCTGGCTTTTTTACATTTTCCTATATATATATATATATATATATATATATATATATATATATATATATATATATATATATATATATATATATATATATATATATATATATGTATGTATATATATATATATATATATATATATATATATATATATAGTAAATGTTAGAGGTAATACTTGACAATTGTAAGCACCTGTGTATGCCTGCTCGTGGTTGAGGTCAATGATTAAATTGTAAATGCATAAATAAAAAACAAAACACAAAGGATTCTGCGGTACACGTGTTTCAAGCTTTATAGTTGTTACATCAGTGTATAATTGACAATATAAAGCTATCTTCAGCTGCAAATGTATTCTCTCCCAAGAATTATATCACATAGACGTTAAAGGAGGAAGAAAGATGAGATATAAGGGGTGAGGTTCCGTGTGGTATTTTGCATTGTACTATACCTCGTAGAATTCTTAATTTGATATATTTATACATCATTTCCTCGGTACTCCGGAATCCCTCCATACCTGGCCAAAATTCAGTGTGTAGTGTTAAGTTGGTGGTTAAAAACAATATAATAAAATAACATAACAAAAATTAAATAATGGTATAAAATAAAATAGGAATATAAGATACTAAGAAGAAAAAATAATACACAGATATTCATACAAAAATAAAACTAAAATAAAAATATAAAATAAAAGGAGTCAAATCGGTGGGGCGGGTAATCTAAGAAACAATAAGAGAAAATCTGGATAGTAAAGTAAGATACATCTAAGCTACTTAGACGGGTTGGCGAAGGGTGGTTAGGAAAAATCTAAAGGTAGAAGAAGATAAAGTGATAAATAGATATAGATACAAGAGATCTTAAAGGTCGTAAGGGATAGATATATATGAGCTGTGTCTGTCTATATCAGTGGTGGATCCTAAATAAGAAGTGTCATGCCAGAATAGACTTGGAACATGATATTCTTGTAGTGAGTGGTCAACCTAAGCGAATTACAACTTAAGTGTACTAACTTATCTACATACACTTATCTAGATGAAGAAGGGTGAAGGAAGTGGAAAGGGTAATTATAACATAGAATACCTTAAAGAATGTATAATTAAAGATGTCAACAAGAAAAGGGAAATAAAGTATATGGGGGAGGTAGGGTTGGACGTTAAAATTCGAAATACAGAGTATTGGGGGCATTTCGACCGTAGTAATATAGTATAATAGTGATAGGAAATAATAGAACCCACATTACTAATGTAACAAATAAGAAATAAAATAAGAACTAAAAAATAAGAACTAAAAAATGAAAATAAGAGATACAAAATTTAAAAAAAAATTAAGAAATAAAAAAAATTAAAACAAAAAAGCCCCCGAAATAAAAGAGTATAAAATAAAAATGTAAAGGTATAAAGTGAGAATATAAAATATATAACAATTGGGAAAAAAGAAATGTATATATATATATAAATAAATAATATATATATATATATATATATACATATCTAAAAAATTAAAAAAATTAAATTAAATTAAAAAATATAAAAATAAAAAATAAAATAAAAAATAAAAAATAAAATAATATAAAAGTAGTAGAATAAATTAACAAGGTAAAAATTACAAAAGAGCCTTGATTAGTGTTATTTCGTGTTATAATTTTGTATTGTAGTGTCCTTGGAGGGTTTCGAGTCGGTGACTGAAAGGTAGAACTATATCCATAGGTTTGGGATTATGGATCCGGTTTATTAAAAATGTGTGTAAATTAAGTGGTCATAATCTAGCTATTCGAGGGTAAACCACATTATTAATGTATATAGTTAGGTTAGGGGTAGAGTACGGGCTTTGTTAATTAGGTGTCTGAGTTGTGGTAGGTAGGATCTAACGAGGGAGTAGTTAATTAGAGGAAGTGTAGAAGTGCATATAACTAAAAGAGAGGATTTAGGGGTTATAATATCTAAAGGTTTTCATCATTTTATGGATACAGGAGGGTTTGAAATCTGACCTCTTATTAACTAGTTTATTCTTATCAGGGAATTTAATAACTAGCATAACTAGCAACCAGTTCTATTATCTTTATACGTTGGGGCCGATCCAACAATAGACCATCTAAGGTTAAAATTAATCTTGTCGTCCTTAAGCTCCCAAATTCTGCGAGATAATGAGGTGTTGTTAGCCTTATGTCTGAGTCTAAACGAAGATCCGTGGTTATAAAACCTAGATTTCCAGGATGAAGAACATCCCAGGTATGTGAGGGTGTTAGTTTCTGTGATAATTTCGCAAGAGTATATTACGTTTTTAGCTGAGCAGTTTCCGCGTAAGAGACATGTTGAAGGTGTTACACAATGGCAACCGATTTTATACTTATTAGGTCGTCTTATGCCTACATTTGTGGGGTAACTGTTTATAGTATTATTATCTATGCCAGTACCCGGGTGGTTAGGTTTTACGCTTACATTGTTGTTATAATTATTGCTGCTACCTCTATTTGGGTTGTTCGAAGTTACATCACCTCGATTCGTTCTGTCGTTAACATTGTTATTATACATATTATTTCTATTAGTAATATTATTAGAATCGTGGCTGGTATAATTATTATCTTGATTATTATTAGGATTATTACTAGAGGTTGAGTTGGATAATCTATTATTAGTGGTAGTGTCATTGTTTAATGCGGAAAGATTATAAGGTGTGCTGCTATTTTGTGTTGGGTCTAGGTTTAGTGATTCATCTATTGTCGTGCTATTTGTTATTTCGGTATGGTAACGTGGGCTAATATTGTCGCCGTCATTACAATTATTATTATTATTATTATTAGGCATGTTATAATTCAATGGAATGTTATTTCTTATACTATCATTGGAGGTTCTGGGATTATCGGTGTTAGGCTGATAATTATTAATTATTCTTAATCTAGCTTTTTTTTTTTTTTTTTGGTTTTGTTACGTTTAGATATAATACATTTCATATTAGGGAGGGTTGAATATGAGACTCTAATAGTTTTAGTTGAAAAGATACTGCTATATTTGTGAGTGGGTGGAAAGTTCTAAGATATAATTGAGAATATCCTCTTACATAATCTGCCTGTGACCGCTATGTTGTATGGTATGTTATACCATATGTAGTTGCGTAATTTATTTTTACTTTGCTTAGAAATTATTCTATTTCTATTATTATTCTTATCGTTAGGGTTTTCTTCGCGTGAGCTGATATCTGTATGATTATTCTCTTTATGCTTTTCGATCTTATGCCTATTAGTATTCGTACTGGTTATGTCTGTTCTTTTGTTTCTCTTCAACTTATTTTCTATCGCACCATCCAGGGGGTTGATTCTATATTTCCTAATTCGATTACACGGTGGGTTTATGTTCATCGTTGGTGTTTTAGGCGGATTATAATTAAACTTATTAACATACGATATTCTCTGGGAGTACCCAGCGTTATAGAGGGCTTGATTGTAATGATGGGCCTGTTCCTTGAAAATGTTTTCATTCGAGGATAGTTTAGTTAGTCTGTCCGAAATAGCCTGGACGGTTGTGTTAATTATAGACGGGGGTGATTGGAAAGCGTGTTAATGTAACTAGTGGTTTCTTCAGGTTTCCTGTACGGGTGGTGGAGTCCTTCATCTAAGTCTAGTGTAGCATCTAGAAAATTAACAATCTTAGAGTTAGTCATAAATTCAAGTTTTAAGTTAAAGGATTAAAAAAAAATGTCCAATCTTTTTCCTAACTCTTTCAAGGGTGCTCTTGTTATTGGTAGGGTAAATAAAAAGAGCGTCGTCTCTGTATAGACCCCCTTGGAGGTCCGGTACCTCCGAGAATAGCTTCTTCAGTAGAAAGGCTCCGACTAAGTCAGTTACCTGAGCTGAGTCGCTCGAGCCCATAGCCACATTGAAGTTATCAGGGGTGTCCGACCTGGTCCAAAGTTTACCCTCGAATTCAACTATAGTTTTCCTAGGTAAGAGTATGATATCTATGTTTTATCTATCTATAAGGGAGAGGTTGCGAGCATAAATCAGGGACTTATTTAATAGGATAGGGGAAATACTTGCATAGTAATTAAATATATCGAATTGTATAAAAGAAAAGTCTCTCTTACGCTGTATAGAGTTGAACCATTTCAAAACGTCCTCAGTATTGACCCATATGCTGAGTGGGATGTGCGGTTTAATTCGTGGAATTACTCCGTCTAGGATAGTCTTACTTAGTCTGCCTATGTCTGACTTAGTAGGGCATATAAGCCTCACTTGTAAGTTCTCTGGGAATCCTGTCTTATGGTCCTTAATGGTAATCCATGGTTCCTGGGGGATGAGAGGCTCCGTCCTTTCTAGTAAATTTAGCTTGGTCATAACTTCCTTGATTTTGTTGTTGATTTCTATTATGTTATCTGATGAAGTAACCTTATATGTTTTATGGAGCTCTTTAACTATTAGCGATTTATATGTATTATAGTCTAATTTATACCAGTTACCTGTTTTGTCTGCTGGTATGATTAAATTATCTTCATTTTTTATAGATTTGAGCTTTATATTGTCAATTATACACTGATGTAACAACTATAAAGCTTGAAACACGTGTACCGCAGAATCCTTTGTGTTTCGTTTTTTATATTTGCATTTACAATTTATATATATATATATATATATATATATATATATATATATATATATATATATATATATATATATACATATATATATATATATATATATATATATATATATATATATATATATATATATATACATGCATATATACATATACATATATATACATACATATATACATATACATATATACGGTAGGGTATATATGTATGTATGAAAGCATATTCATGTATCCATTGTTTAAATGAATTAGTTACTAAATCCTGAGACTAATATTATCATGTAACAGTCATATTCGCAATGCGATTACCCCGATATAGCCATCTATAATACTACTTCTAGTAGTAGTAGTAGTAGTAGTAGTAGTAGTAGTAGTAGTAGTAGTAGTAGTAGTAGTAGTATTAATAATAATAATAATAATAATAATAATAATAATAATAATAATAATAATAATAATAATAAGAGACACCGGGGAAGTTTAACATGTGACTACGATAAATCACTGCTCCGAAACTTATCCAAAACCATCGGAAATAAAGACATCGCATGGAGCCAAAAAAATAGCTGACAAAGGGCTGGACTATATCCGAGTAAGTAATACTCATTGAAATGTATTTCTATGTTTCCAAATATAATGATGTATTTTAACTTGATACCTCCACTACCCGCACAACGATCGTAAACACACGTGTTACATCAAAATCAGACCATCTTCGAACCCAAAAACACCATGTACAAAAAGATTACAAACAGATTAAATAACACCGGTATTATTCCACCCAAGAATAACAACCGAGAAGTGCGTACTGTAAGCTTATTACGAAAAAAGTACGAAGATCTGAACGTGCAAAACAATCTGACAACAGAAATGAACGCACCGGTACCCTACGAAAACGATGACCGTCAAAATAAAGGGCCGGACGTTGTTCCTCATGTCCCGCAAACAAAACCAAAACGGCATAAATTGACACGTGAGGAATACATTTCGATCCTACACGCCTATTTCACAGCAGTGCTCTACCCAAAAAACGAAAACGCAACAACACATACATATAAAATATGGAAGAAAAATAATGTAAATATAGACCTCGATAAAACAATGAATCCCAACAAACTAGCTAACATAAGAAGATATATTCTAAAAGCAAAAAAAAAAAAATATCAGAAATAGAAATAGAACAATTGAAAGGGAAAATACATCAGAAAAATCTAGATAGCAGTCACACAGCAATGCCAAATAATAATATAAACACTGAGATAGCAAAACACGAGTACAAACGTAACATTTCCGGCAAAAACGAAGTAAACAAAAAACAACAAACCCAGACCGTAGAGATATATAATAGTGTACAAAAAGCACCAATCCAGAACACCACAGACAAACATATGAATGAAAACGAAGGCAAAACAAATCTAAAGCCTGGGAATAACGAAGGGAAACCTAATAATTACGATACTATGAACATGAGAATAACCAAAGAACTGAAAACCACAGATCTTAGAATGGACCACAGATTATATCTCCCAAAAATCAAAATAGACAATAAAACAACATCAATAATAAATAGCATAAACCTGGCCGTCACGGAACTAACAACCACAGAAACAACAGGCAATATCACTGACCTAAATGACATAATATATGCGGCAGCCACTGCAGCCACAAAAGAAGCAGGATACTCACTCAAACCCATCCGAACAGGAGTTCTACCACCCAAACAGACCTTGTGGATAAATAACATCCAGAACAAAATTAAAAAAAAAGAGAAAAGATTTATCGATTCTCAACGAAATTAGTAAACAATCAACGCAACTAAGTAACAAGAAGAAAACAAAAATACTGTACAAATACAGCATTACAGAAAAAGACTTACTTGAGGCAACAGAAAAACTAAAGCAAGACATCCTTGCCAAAGCACAGAGGATCCGCCTGTATGAGAAACGCCAACGTTTCATTGAACAAAACAAACAGTTCAAATCCAACCCCAAAAAACTCTACCAAGAACTGGGTAAACATAAAATAGATATTACTGCAGCACCAACAGCAGAAGAACAAATATGGTCG
>NC_142933.1:104170676-104190676 GCF_046866305.1 Octopus bimaculoides
CTTAACATATGGCTATGATGCTCCCCCACTACTTCTGCTCATGATCGGAGATGCACATATCATCAGACCCCAAGGGACATGCTCAACTGTTGAAGGTCAAACAACTTCCAAGCAAATCTGTGGTATTAAGCCCCTCTTTTATACCAAGACAAAACAATGCACATGATAACACTTCTAATCTTGTTATAATTATTATTATTATTATTATTATTATTATTATTATTATTATTATTATTATTATTATTATTATTATTATTATTATTATTATTATTATATACATCGGAATAACTTTATTAAATTTAGCAATAATTATATATGTGTGTTTTTACTCACATTCTATGAAGTGAATGTTGAAAATGACAAATGTAAATGGCATGTTTTGCAATGCAAATTTTATGTTTACAAGGAAAAAATAAATGTGGTGATTCTTCTCTCCTCGAAAATCTTTTTCATTGCAATCTTCGCAACCGGTCGGCATCAGTGCCATTTTATATCCCCCTTTCTAACACCAATTTGCAATCATGGAGCCATGCGAAGGCACATACGTATACCGACGAAGGTAAGGCAAGGCTAGTTGACGACTTCAAGGGACATCAAACCGATTACCTGAAACTGTCAGACACCCTTGGCATTAAAAGAAGTAGTCCTCGATCTATAGTTGCGACCTACCTACTTTCTGGATGGCGCCACAATTTGCCCAGGGGAGGTGACCACCACGTTAAGGCCGATGAGGAAATATGAGCCAGACTTCAGGTGAGTATTGATGCCAACCCCCTCGCAACCCTTCAACGGATGAAGAGGCACTTAGAGGCATCACTGCCCGGAAAGTTGCCTGTTTCTGTGTCTGCAGTCTCACGGGCAGTAGATGGGATGGTGATAACTATGAAGTTGGTCGAAGACTTCCCATACGCAACAAATGTCCCAAGAACTCTGGATATGAGTACGCGCATTGATTCATGGAAGAAGACGACATCGTCCATTGCGCATTCATTGATAAATGTAGATACAACATTTGGATCAGGGGGTCATTCGGATGAGCCCCTAGAGGCGTTACTATTCACTGAGTTGTCAACCGTCAGCGTGGGAAAAAAAGCTGCAAAAGAGGTACGGTGTAATAATCGACCGTGGTATTTGTCTCCTGCATAATAATCCAATAATTGCTATATTCCCGATAGTGTCGGGAGAACTCGGTCTGGTTCACCAGTCTTTCGAGGAGTTCTTGATGAGAACAGTCCGAACATACGCAAACATATTTCTAGCGGATGAATCAGCCTATTTTATGTGCGACAATTTCGAGCAATTGTCATACAACAGCTCGTAAGGCATAAAGTCGACGCTATCACTCCAGAAAGTTGTGTTCATTTGTATAGACACACTCAGATCTACCTCCCGAGTTGCCTCAACCGCCAGAAGACAGAGGGCGAAATCCTCTTAGACGAAGTCTCCTTATCCAGATTGTAAATCAATAATTATCTTAGGGATGTTGTTGGCACTCAGTCACTTACGACGTCGAGGGTTCCAGTTGATCCGATCAACGGAACAGCCTGCTCGTGAAATTAACGTCAAGTGGCTGAGCACTCCACAGACACGTGTAACCTTAACGTAGTTCTCGGAGATATTCAGCATGACACAGTATAACAAAGCTGACCCTTTGAATTACAGGCACAGCAGAAACAGGAAGTAAGAGTGAACGAACGTTGTGGTGAAAGAGTACAGCAGGGTTCGCCACTATCCCCTGCCTGAGCCCCGTAGAGCTTTAGGTGTTTTCGCTCAATAAACACTCACAACGCTCGGTCTGGGAATCGAAACCGCGATCCTATGACCACGAGTCCGCTGCCCTAACCACTGGGCCATTGCGCCTCCACTATCTTAGGTACATAGCACCATTTCCTCAATAAAAGAAAAAATACAAAATCAAAGAAATATATACTTATCCCAACAAAATATATTATGCAAAGGAGGAACAGATATCTCAACATAATATATTCAAACTGAAAGAAAATGAGCATTCTTTGTTGTGAGTTTCTTTAAAAAGATTGAAAAGACTGTAATACGATTTTCTGAAATGATTAACAGTAAATACATGTAACCATGTAATAATAAAAGAATACATTGCGAAGACACGGGCACTACAGAGTACTTAAATCATAAGCAATAGATGAAAACACATGATTATGATAACAATGATGATGAGATAGAACCAAAAGAGCTAGTGTGCTAATTTGATTGATCGAAGTGTTAAATAGATTACACCGAAGCGAATTTGAATGCTTGAGAAGAGGCTTCTTCGCATACCGACTAATTTGAATGCCCTCGAAGGGCATTTTAATTTGAATTTTGCAAATGCTAAATTTTTTTACCAAAGTGCGAAATTTAATGACCGAATGACGAATTTGAATTGACTAATTTCATGGCGCTAAATTTTGTTTCTCGACTTTGAATGACCCGATTATCAAATCGAATGACAAACTTACGAAAATGACTGCCAAAAAACTGTATGATATAATTATATATGATCCAGGTCTATTTCTGTTCTGTATTGTAGCCAATAACCATAAAAATGCATGTTAATAGGTTATTACACAGAGGATAATGAATACATATAAGCATGCATCCACAACACACACACACATATATATATATATATATATATATATATATATATATATGTGTGTGTTTGTGTGTGTGTGTGTGTTTGTGTGTGTGTGTGTGTGTGTGTGTGTGTGCGCGCGCATATATATGTATGCATGCATGTATATATGTCTAAAAGTATATATATATATATATATATATATATATATATATATTTATATTTATGTGTATTTGTGTGTCTGTGTTTGTCCCCCACCATCGCTTGACAACCGATGCTGGTGTGTTTACGTCCCCGTAACTTAGCGGTTCGGCAAAAGAGACCGATAGAATAAGTACTAGGCTTACAAAGAATAAGTCCTGGGGTCGATTTGTTCGACTAAAGACGGTGCTCCAGCATGGCCGAAGTCAAATGACTGAAACAAGTAAAAGAGTAAAAGAGTAAAAGAGTGTGTGCGTGTGTGTGTGTGTGACAATTATTCGGTAGCCATGATAAAACTCCGAGTTTCTGATGCCGGGGCGGAAACCCACGCCGGAGTAAAAATGTTCATGGTATTGTCCCTTACCTCTCACTCCTTTCCCTCACTTAGCTGTCATTCTAATAGCTCTTTTCTCTTAATAACTGTCAACCACACAGTAATTTCCCTTTCTTTAACGGTCATTTTCATAGCAATCCTCAATGGAGATGGTGGCGTGGGTTTCGTCCCGGCATCCGAAACTCGGAGTTTTATCATGGTTACTGAAATCATTCAACGAATGCGAATATACGTAACCAAGACTCGGGTATTGTCCGACCCATGATCGACAATGTGCCAAAATCCTGCCAACGAATACATTCGTCAGTAGCAGTTTCTAATTCCTTTATTCACTGCATAACAACCGCAAGAAAAAAAGAAGAGGATGGTAAATGTTCGGATGGTTTTGCCGTAGCATAGCTATATCCCACTGGTGGAAGCAATTAATCTAAAAGAAGAGTGTGCGTTTATTTCGAACTCTCGGCCATCCTCAGATATTTGATGATACAGGTATTTTTCGCTATTAAAAATGATTGTACTTAATAATATTACGTGTGTACCATTTATCGAATGTTTATTTTACTGTTAATATTATTGGTTCTAATTTACTACTAAAGACACACGACTGTCTTTGTGCATAAATGTTTCTTTGTAAGGAGAAAATTAGGAAATTAATATTTATAAAATATTTTATCATTAATCTTTTCGGGTGATTACACATTTTAGTTAGAGAAAGAACGACATCATTATCTATGATCTGTATGATTAAACAAAATTTTTACTCTCATTACACGAAGTTTGATATTTGTAGTAGAACGTTTAAGTAATGAACACAATAAAGCGTATAGGGATAATGTCAACAGAACAATTAACCCTTTTCCCATAGCTTCAATCATAAAAGGCAACCGGCTCGGAAAATCTCCCTTCAATTATTGTCAAACAATGATCGCCAGATCTACTACGTATACACGTCAAACTCTTTAATCTTTCTCTCTTTCCCATATCCTGTTTTTCTTCCCCTCCCTGTCGCTCTCTATTCTTCGAGATATAAATTCTGATGTTTAGGAAGCGCATCAGTGTAGCTTATTTATAAAAAGAAAGGCAACACTGTTCACTATTATCCGATTACACACACACACACACATACACACACATATACGCACACACAAACACATGCATGCATACACATATATATGTATGTATTTATATGTGTCTGTGTGTATACATATATGTATATACACATATATACATATATGTATATACACTTATATATATTTATACACAGACACACATACAAACACGTATACATAAATATATCCAAAATGGCGTTGAGGTCATTATTACAAGCGTGCCCAAGTGAAAAATACAAACACATGACAAACCACTTAGCAAAATTCAAACAAAATTGCATCATTTGCACTAACAGACATTTATATCAGAAAACGATTATCACCCGAATTAGTAGAAAACCGACTGGCAACATGTTACTCGTACGGACTGAAGTAGCCAAAGAACAATTTGGAGAGATTATTACTCGTAACATTTGAACACTGTGTTATGATTAGCATTTACCAAGAGATGTGTGTTGTGCAGTTTGATCATAACAACAATGAAGAACCGAAATGGCTTCGTTCTTTATCCAAACGCCTCACAACAGATTTAGGAAATGTATTGGTCACCAGTCATTATTGTCAGGCACAAAGGGAATAGTAAAATCCCAAGCCATCGACTGAACCTTCAAATAGATTATATAAAGTTTATGCAAAATGTCGACAAATACTACAAACGGGAAAACGAATGCCTCTTAAACATGACCTTCGAACAGTAAATGAATAATTTTTTTATAAATAAATGCACAAAATTCTACGACTGATCTATTAAACACAAGTTTGCGGCAAACTCAGAAGCGCTGTATCGCAATATAAAATGCGATACCATAAAGTTTTGGGATTTCTCTCCATTGGATGACACAATATCATTTTGGGGAGGCACTCAGGTAGCAAACAAACAGATCAAGCGTGAAGAAACGGGGTTAGAAGAGCCCTGGAGTGACTACTGGGAGAACATATCTTCCAAAACTGACATGACAAAAAACTGCTGAACGGTACATCTGAAAAAGACCTTGTTCTATTGGGTTGGTGTATAATTATTGCGGCTTGTTTTTTTTTTATTTCAAGAAGTTTAATTCAACAAAAACAAATAATATTTAACAAGAACATTTTTAAATGACGGTTTGACTGTGTGCCAAGAAAATGGGAAGCAGTAATCCATGTAGATGGTGAATATGCTCCGGAATAATCGTTTAAATATGTTTTTGTTACATGTTGCTATTGTTTTGGTTGAATAAAAAGCCGCAACAACTATGCACCAACCCAATATAATATTGCTAGCTTCAGTAGAATGTTTATCGGGAAAGCCATGCATCACACAAATTAGCCCATATATATATTGTCTCATTATTTTCTGTGTTTTTTACCTCGTGTTCCTTTCTGTTGAAGAGCGTAGGCTCGAAACGTAAAATACTTTCTCCCCTTCCTGAGCGTTAAGCTGTTTGCTGTTTATACACCTGTCATTCGTCTTTTATTTTTCTGTAAATTTCAACTATATATGTATATGTATATATATATATACACATGTGTGTGTGTGTATGTGTGTGTGGGAGTATATATATATACATAGACACATATATGCACACGCATACATATATTTACACATATACACACACGTGCGCGCATGCACACGAACATATATATATATATATGTGTGTATCTATCTATCTATCTATCTATTTATATATATATATATATATATGTGTGTGTGTGTGTGCGTGCGTGTGTGTGTGTGTATGTGTGTGTATGTGTACTTCTTGTTGTCCAATTATCCAATCCCTTCATGTTACTATCTCCTGATCTTTATACTTGACAATCTATCTAGCAATCTATATATCTAAGTATTTACACTCAAAAGTAGGAGAACATAGCATTGAGATTTTTTTTAACAACTCGATCTAGCTACAATGCACACATCACGCCCAACGAAAACAGAAATGGGATTGATTGATTTTCATAATTGCGTACATCACCTTTTAATAACTAATTCATCATTATTTCTCTCTGCCATCATTACAAATATATATTTCATCTTTGCAAATGCAGGAGCTACCAATGGTGCAATGTTGTATATTGTATTAGTCTCACTGAACATTTGGTTGACTCTCCTATATAGTCTTGAATACTTCATGAAACAAAATGGAATGAACGCTAAGCTACGATTATTAAGAATATCATGTATATTGCATTTACGGAGGGTTTGTTCGCCCCTAGACTTTGGCTTTCACGGGAAATTTGAAATTTTACTCCAGTCATGACAGCAGATTTGTTTTTCTATTTATGATTGTTATTGGCAAACTTACAACTACATGGATTTAAGTGCTTAATATGCATATACATACATACACACACATACACACACACTCTCATACACATACCTCTCTATGCACATAGAAAATTATACCAAGCTGGAGTACCGCTGTGAATTAATATTTGTGCGTCAACATAAAGTTATTCCTGTTATTATTATTTTTTTTACCGTGTATATTTCTTAAATATAATCAATATTGCCAAATTTATTGATATATGTGTAACAATGGATTTCAATGAAGCCACATTTAACAACTGTAACTACGTAATTCCTATTACACATGATGGTGTCATTTACTCTGTGCGGTACGGTTCAGTAATATTGTTAACTTTTGGAATTATTGGCAATTTAACAACTATTGGAATATTTTGCAAGAAGTCCATACATCAATCTAAAATTAATCCGTATCTTCTTAGTCTTCTTATTGTCGATACTTTTTTAATCTTGTTATATTCTGCAAGGTTCATTTGGGTATCATTTTATTTGAAATATTCAATCGCAAACATATCAGTCTTTGGCGATGATCCACTCAACCTGCTCATTTGTGTATTATTTATATATTCCTCCTGGATAACTGTCACTATTTCTATTGACCGGCTCTTGGCAGTTTGTAACCCATTTTCCCGGAGTTATTCTAAGATAAACCTCACCTCATACATTGTACTCGTCAGTCTTCTTATAACTGTTGTTGTAGCATACATCGTAACATATAATCTAATACAAAATTACAAATATGTTTTCCTGCTCTCTATGATCATTTATTCATTTATACCTGCAGTAGTTTTAGCTGTAAGCTCTGTTACATTGATTTATAAATTACACAAACGACCAAACCTCGGTCAGAATTCTCTTCGAAATGTTGCAACTCAAAATCGGAATACAGTTTACATTGTAATTGCTATAAATCTTGTATTTTTGTTTACCACATTTCCTTCTTCCATATATTTTTTTCTCGTAATATTTTCCAATTGCTTCTTTGATGGCATTGTATTATTACTGGGTCTGCTAGCTATAATGAATAATTGTTTGAACTTTGTATTGTATTTCATAGTTAGCAAAAAATTTCGTGAAATACTAAAAACAATGTGTTTCAAACACAAGAGAAGAAACAGACGCAATATACATTATATTGACACGAAATTATAACTGAGATATCATTTGAAATATAAATATTAAGAAGTTTGCAATCTTACTAACGTCCACAACTTTCTTATAAAGACATGTATACAATCGTAAATTTACGCTTATTCGCTTTAAGTAGGCGTACTATTAGATTCATGAGCAAAATGATTATCAGCATTTCGCCTGTCTTTACTTTCTGAAATCAAATTTCGCCGTTGTCGTCGACCGTAACTGACCTATTTCCCCCCAGCCCGAAATTGCTGGTCTTGTGCTAAGATCTTAAATCTTTCTAATCACCTGAGCACTTTCGAAGACATTCGTAAAAGCTATATGCATAATTCAAGTTTCATAATTAATACATAACTTTCTGATTTTCTAATTATTTTCATTAACTATCAACATCTTACTTCTTAATAACAATTTTCTATCATTCATTTTGGTGTATATATTCTGACAACTCTATATATTCTACCAGAACAGGAGAAATTACAACATTCTCAATACAGCAAACAGGTATGTGCTGATGCTAGAAGAGTTCATGAAGATGGACAAACTACGAAAGAAATTTTATATAATTTACTGCGGACACCAAGCATCCAGGCTAAAATCAATTTCTAACTAAAACAAAATTTATATCAAGACAACATCAAAGCAATTTCAACTATGTGCTGACTCTCATTCCTCAATATGATTGAAGAAGGATAGCAAATCACATTTCAAATCGACTATTAATTTTTTATAAGTAATGTAAATAATTTTTGCAAATCGAGAAATTCTATTTGCTGTGCTGTACCCGGAATGCAAATAATATTAGATGCGTAAAACCGGAATTTTGGGTATTATGAGAGGGGAAGAGTACATAAACAACAAATTAACGCCTTATGACTTAGAAACATAGCATGTAGTGCACCTTTTGAAAAATTTCGTTGAACTAAAATCGTAAAATATTCCAATTTCTATAAATAGGAATATTTTATTCATAATTAAAAAATAAAGGTGAACGAAAACTTTTTGCTCGAATACCAAAGTAACATTGTCAATTTCTTTTTTTCCGCAAGAACACCAGAAACTGGCCCTATATTATATTATAAATAATTAGAATATATTCAGTGTTGAATATCATTCTGTATAAGCACATGTTACCGAGATGCAACTGGATAAATTCAAATCTCTTTCAGGGATATATAATTGTGAACAAAAGTCATCGTTACTGTGATGGCTACATCGTGGTTGGTTGATTCTTGTTTATTTTTATATATCTTAACCATACGTGTACTGATGAACAAAAGAATACAGGTTACTTCACAGTTTTTTCTGTATTTGATTGAGAAACCAGTGGTCTACCGTTGAGTTAAATGTTTTTAAGAGATAAATTTTGAAAGCTGCATTCCCTCGCTTTCAGTAAATATGTTGCTTATTTTTTGGTAGTTTTTGACTTATTTAGTCCCTCGAAGTGTGAGGCATTACTACACAGTTAATGCCCTTTATATATAATTATTTATATTTGTGAAGAAATGATGAATTTGTTCATTACGAAATTTTTCGTTATTTTTTTCATTTTGAGGTTTTTTTCACGCTGACTACTTGATAAATTTTTATAAAGAATTTATCCTATATTATATTATATATATATATATATATATATATATATATATATATATATATATATATGTGTGTGTGTGTGTGTGTGTGTGTGTGTGTGTGTGTGTGTGTGTGTGTGTGTGTTTGTGTGTGTGTGTGTGTATGTGTGTGTGTGTGTTATTTCTTTACTACCCACAATGGGCTACACACAGAAGGGACAAACAAAGACAGACAAACGGATTAAGTCGATTATATCGACCCCAGTGCGTAACTGGTACTTATTTAATCGTCCCCGAAAGGATGAAAGGCAAAGTCGACCTCGGCGGAATTTGAACTCAGAACGTAGCGGCAGACGAAATGCCGCTAAGCATTTCGCCCGGCGTGCTGACGTTTCTGCCAGCTCGCCGCCTTTGTGTGTGTGTATATGTATATATATATATATATATATATATATATGTGTATATGTATATATATATTTGTGTGTGTGAGCTTGTGTGTTCATGTGTGTATGTTTGTATGTAGCCAAATATTGATATACATATACTAATCGAAGTGTACTGCATCATATATTTATTACGGGTTGTCTTACCAATTGGTTTCCCAATTGAATGTTTGAAGGTAAAGTGGAGAATTTGAATTCTATATTCCAAACATGACACATCTCTACAAATTTTCAGATACATATATGGGTAGCATCAGGATGTTCTAACTTTACGCATGCAAATATATAATGTCTTTTTTTTTCATGCGGAATTACATTTCATTAAAAAATTCCCTCCCAAAATGAATGTTGTGAAGGGGTGACTGTACATTTTGTATTCTAAATATAACTCAAAGATGAGAAAATTAAGATGGAAAACAGAAGGAAAAACGGGGAAGAGACAAAGAAAGCAAAATGACTTTCAATGACGACCAAACCGCACCTGCTTTTTTTTTCTGTTTTGAAGAGGTCACCACCCGTAAACCCATTCCAATACAATGGTAAAGGACTGAATAAATAAATAAATGGTGAATAAGAAGGGGAATATCCCATTTGTCTCTCTCTACCTCTAACTTTCAGTCTATCTGTCTGACCATCTATTTTTCCGTCTATCTATCTATCTACCTACCTACCTACCAACCTATCTAACTATCTATCTATCTATCTATCTATCTATCTATCTATCTATCTATCTATCTATCCATCTATCTATCTTTCTGTCTATCTATCAATCTATCTATCTATCTATCTATCTATCTATCTATCTATCTATCTATCTATCTATCTATTTATCTATCTATCTATCTATCATGCGCTGAGACTGCGACATCTCCGGCGCTTCATAGACGACGGTGAACAGGTGTGGTCGCCGTTTGTGCGGCGCGCTTTCCCGCAGCTCGTCTCCTTAGCCGAACTGCAGTCGTGGATTAAACAGAGACCCAGGCTCGGCGAATGTCACCGCGAGTGTCGCGTTGCTCTCAAGCAACTCTGCCGTCCGGGACCAATCTTGTGCAACTTTGATTCCACAAAAGCGTTCTATAGAGGATTAGTGGCGGGGAGGTGCGACGACGATCTCGGGCAGAATCTGGGCGTCGACGAGGAACACTTGACCCGCCTGTTCAGGACAACTTTCGGGCCGGGACTTATGGACAACCACCAGAGATCCCTGGCCTGGCAGTGCTATCGAGAAGCATTACCCGTTCGGGATAAGCTTTACAGGCACGGTTCGAGACACACCGGACCGACCTGCCCGAGATGCGGTCAGAGCGACGAAACCATTCTGCACGCAATCGTGCAGTGTCCAAAGATTTCCGACCTGTGGGCTTATGCCGAACGGCTGATGTCCCGTGTGGGGCGAGTCCGCCTGTCAGCCGAGTCTATTGTGTAAATTGCTCCACCACCGTCCCTCAACAGGGAAGGCAAGGCAGTGTTCATCATACTGGTGGCCATGGTGAAAGAATGTGTGTGGTGGACCCGAGCGAAAGGATTAGAGACGAAAACCTACCTCTCTGGCCAATCGCTCATCAACTTTTTCAAGTATCACTTGAAAAGGAAGGTGAGAATAGAGAGACAGTTTTTGTCTCGTGAAAGTTTCATTAAAAGGTGGGTGAATGTAGCAAAGATGGTGCGTGCGAGTGACGATACCTCTTTGAGCATGATCCTATAAATCGAGAAAAAAAAAGAAAAAAAAGGGAGAGAGAGATAGCACTTCGCTCTCATGTGTCTATTCCCTGCTGAGGTTACCATGGTCTTTTCCGTGGGCATTTCTCTCCGTGGATAAACCTAATGTTACCCCATTTTACACAAATGACATTTTCTGTACATGACATCTGACACTACACACACACACACACACATACACACACACACACACACACACACACACACACATTATATATATATATATATATATATATATATATATATATATATATATATATATATATATATATATATATATATATATCTTTCACTCTTGTTTCAGACATTCGACTGCCGCGTTGCTGGAGCATCGCGTTTATAATCGAGCACATCGACCTCAGACCTTATTCTTTGTAAGCCTAGTACTTATTCTATCGGTCTCTTTTGCCGAACCACTACGTTACGCGGACGCAATCACACCACCATCGGTTGTCAAGCGATGCTGAGGGGACAGACAGACACGCAAACATATACACAAACATACATACATACACATATATAGAGAGAGAGGGGGAGAGGGGGAGGGGAGAGAGAATGAGAGAGAGAAAGAGCTGTCCGACAATATACTTAGCCAGAGAGCTGACTAACCATATGTCTAAATATTGTACATCTACTTCTTCTTCATCTTTCCGTCTAATTATCTGTATATCTATCTAATCCTCCACCCCATTCGCCGTGCGTCCATTTTAACCTATCTATCTTATATAGGTGTCTGTCTATCTATCTATCTATCTATCTATCTATCTATCTATCTATCTATCTATCTATCCATCTACCTATCTAACTATATAGGTACCTACCTACCTCTTCATCACGTTATCTATCCCTATTTTTCTCAACATATCTATTTGTCGAACAATGGATTTATTAATTTATCAATAAATGTGTATACCAACCAAGCAACTTATGTCAATTTATGTATGCATGTCTAAAACGCAGGAACACAGACACACAGACACATACACATACATGCACACACCCATTGTAGACACACAGCCATACATTTAATCATTCTTAATATCCACATATCCATGCCACGCAACAAGGATAACAGGCTGGTGTTAATGTGGGAGAGATTATGCTTCTACATCGTTAAAGCACATTCATGTAGATTTACTAAACAGTTCCAACATCTTATAACACGAATTAATTCAAACAATTTAATACATATATTATGATCCACTAAAGTAGAGCTGGTCAGCTCAGGATAAATCACTCTTAACTGTTGCTCCTTCTCAATCTTGGTGACAATTCTGATATAATTACATATATACACACACATGCACATCCACACACACACACACACACACACACACGTATATTTATATATGTATGCATACAAAGAAAACAGTTACACACACATTTGTATGTCTACGTTCGAGTGTGTCTGTTCATGTGTATACATACGTAGCCGTTTCCATTCGCTTATCCATACAAACTTTTATGCAGATGTATATCTCAGAACACATAACACCTTGTTGTTTGCATGTTGAAAGTACGAAAGTATATTAATTATATGTGACAAAATCTTTAATTTAATTATAGTACAAATCTTCTTCTTCTTCTTCTTCTTCTTCTTCTTCTTCTTCTTCTTCTTCTTCTTCTCATTATTATTATTATTATTATTATTATTATTATTATTATTATTATTATTATTATTATTACGTTGTCAGCTGTTCACTACGAGTGAACAAAGGTAACACCTCTTATTTTTCGAGCACCTTCCGGAGAATTCGAACGGTTCCAAGCAGTGCTGTTTTCCGTAAGTGCTCCACCCTTATTGCAGCCCCTATTTGTTCCATGTACTATTATTATTATTATTATTATTATTATTATTATTATTATTATTATTATTATTATTATTATTATTATTATCATTATTATTATTCATTCTTAGTATTGCTAAATATTTGTTTTGTAATGGATGGAAAAGAAAGCACAATTAGCAACTGTACCCTCGTCGTTGATATTGATATAAGAAACGTTCTTGTCATTTATTTTCTGCGGTATGGATCCATAATTTTGTTAACTTTTGGAACTATCGGTAATCTAACCACCATGGCAATATTTTGCAGCAAATCCATGACGAAGTCTAACATTAATCCGTATCTTCTCTGCCTTCTTATTGTCGATACTTTTATAATCTGGATAGTTTGCATAAGAAATATTTGCTTATCATATAATCTAAAATTTTCGAGTACAATGACGCCTGGAAGTGATCCTTACACTTTGATCGTTAGTATTTTATTTATGTATTCTTCCTGGATAACAATGAGTATTTCTGTTGAACGATTGTTTGCGGTCTATTACCCATTTTTACGACGCTATTCTACACGAAACTCTACCCCATATATTGTAATGGTAACTATACTTTTTATTGATGTTGGTATATGTTGTACGTTGTTTTTCTTTCCAGTACCTGTCGCCTACGCTTTCATTCTATCTTCAGTCACCTATTCCTTTATACCTGCATCATGTTTAGCTTTAAGCTCTATTGTTTTAATTTATAAATTATTCAGACGACCTAACCTTGGTCAGAATTATAATCGAAGCGTTGCAACTCAAAACAGGCACTCAATATATATCGTAGTTACTATAAATTTCGTATTTCTCTTAACAACATTTCTTCCTTCCATCTATATCTTTGTTATAATATATAACGATTGCAAATTTGATTCCACTTACTATTTCTCTGAGATGATAGCTCTGACGAATAACTGCGTTAATTTCATAATGTATTTCATAGTTAGTAAGAGCTTTCGTGAAAATGTGAAGCATATATGTTCCAAAAATCCAAACCTAACAACTAGACGAAATATATATAATATTGAGACGGATTTATAATAATTAAACACATTTTGTTTATAGTTACATCTTAAAATTTCAATATTTTAAACTATGTCCAAATATTCCATCAATATGCACGCAATCACTTACACACACACACACACACACACACACACATATGTATATATATATATATATATATATATATATACATATATATATATATATATATATATATATATATATATATATATATATATATATATATATATATATATATATATATATATATATATATATATACACACACACACACACACACACACATATATATATATATATATATATATATATATATACACACAGACAGATAGATACATAGATAGATAAATGGAGTTAAACGCAAGTGTTATTCGAATTCTTTTACTTTCGACATATGTTTCGAAGACAATATTGGTATTATTACAGAAGCAATAAAATAGTGTAAAACAATGCAATCTTCTCATCGGGGAAAAGAAAGAAACCAAACACACCAAAAAGACATATTAACAGAATTTGATGACTGCATATACGATGGAGGGAACGCTATCAAGTGTTTTTTTTAACCGTTACTTCTGGTTCTGACGTCTTTTGTTTATATAGGTAGTTCTTCATCTCACTTGTCCAAAAGAATATCTAATTATTACTATACATTTAGGCATGTGAATAAACGTAAAAATATTCGGCTTAGTAAATTAATCTGGTATCTAAAAGATTATAAAAAAACAATCTAAATTGGAATGAAATATTTTCTCTATTTCTTCACCTTATGACGAAGGTAAAAGTCTTGCTCCCTTTATAGTAGTGAAATGTCTTTTATGCTTTTCTCAAAGAATCCCACGTTTACAAAACACGTTTATCGTTGCAAACATTGGCAGAAACACACCTTTAGTTCCTATAAGTGATTTCTACCATTCTATAAAATTCGTCCTTTGATAGTCTTCTTTCATTTCACTTCCAGTAAATATATCTACTTCCATGGCTTTAAGCTTTATTCTAATTCACCTGTCACTCTATATCTTTCCACAATTAGTTTTCTGCTAATTTCGATCTTTCTCCTACTTCACTTTTTATAAACTACCTTCGCCGATATATCTACTAACGTTTTTCTTTGTTTTGTTTTTTAACTTAATAGCGTTACCTCTATCATAATGTTTTGTTGATGCGTTTGGATTCTTTCTCTCTCTGATGAGAAGACTGCATTGTTTTACACCATTTTATTCCTTCTAGAATTATACTAATGTTGTCCACGAAACATATCGGAAGTAAAAGAATTTCGGTAACACTTGCGTTTAACTCCATTTATTTATTTATCTATATTATACAGAACATTTCACCTAAACCAAGAGTTTCTACCCTTATAAATAGGCTGTTACATCATTGTTACTTGTGTGAATTTTTGCTACCCTGGTAACTATTTTTTTCCGATTTATTTGTAAACACTGCAAAACACATGCATAATATATATATATATATATATATACATACGTACACACACACACACACACACACACACACACACACACACACACACACATATATATATATATATATATATATATATATATATATATATATATATATATATATATATATATATATATACATATACATACGAACGGTCACTCATACACACACATACATACCGATGTTTCTTCTACAAGCCATTGAACATCGGAACATATATTCTAGTTTCCTAGAAAATCATAATTGTATGAAATTCAACATATGATGATAATATGATAATACATAAGTTGTAATATATTATCGTATAGTTGCTACGCCAAAATGAAGAATATCTTCACAGGTATACACCACAATCAACGCACTCTGAAATGTAGGAATCAAGATGCACCTTGCCAACTAATACAGGCATGAATGTCAAACGCCGTACAACTGGGAAAAATGACAGCAACATGACATAATAATCAAACTGAAAGGGAAAATTACATCAGGTTAGGCAGCGTCTAATTCAAATAATGCTATGCTCAGAGTTTTCACCTACTCGGGCACGGAAGGAGTGTTATCAAAAATTACCAGAAACCCCAACGCCAACGCATAAACATATTAGAAACTTGTAACTTTGTACATTATACATGCACACATACACACACACGTATAAATATTAAACGAGAAATCACGTGCATTTTCTGACATAAATTGAGAATCTTTTACGAGTGAAAATTCAGTAAATAATAATAATAATAATAGTAATAATTATAATAATAATAATAATAATAATAATAATAATAATAATAATAATAATAATAATAATAATAATAATAATAATAAGGGTCTTATACAGCTAGAAAACTATTATAAAATAACCACCATAGGACTGCAAAAATACCTACTCCAGAAGCAAGGGAAACTAATACAAATAGCCACAAAACACGAGCAAAACAAAAAAAACTGTTTTCAGTATTTAAGGAAGCTGACAAATACAAACAAGAAATCAATCTACCTAACAAATACGAAGAAGAAGAAGAAGAAGAAGAAGAAGAAGAAGAAGAAGAAGAAGAAGAAGAAGAAGAAGAAGAAGAAGAAGAAGAAGAAGAAGAAGAAGAAGAAGAAGAAGAAGAAGAAGAAGAAGAAGAAGAAGAAGAAGAAGAAGAAGAAGAAGAAGAAGAAGAAGAAGAAGAAGAAGAAGAAGAAACAACAACAAAAGCTATAAAACAAATGAAATCCAAACTAAAACTAGAACAGTAACGGACCATGATAAAACGATGGCAAGAAATAGACAGAGAAAAATCCCAGCAATGGCTCAGAAGCTCAGGACTCAAAGCAGAGACTGAAGGATTTTTAATTGCTGCACAAGACCAAAGCCTCCCCACCAGAAATTACCAAAAACACATAATGAAAAGAAATATAACAAGTAACTGTAGAATATGTGGAGATCGACAAGAAACAATAAATCATATTATCTCTGGCTGCCCAGTCCTGGCTAAGAAGGAATATATTCACAGACACGACAGAGCTGGGACCTATATACACTGGAAGCTATGCCAACACTATGGAATAACAACAGAAAAAAGATGGTATAAACACACGCCAGAAAAGGTCACAGAAAACGAGAAAGCAACCATACTCTGGGATATGCCAATACACACAGATAGAGAAATTAAGGCAAATAGACCAGATATAGTTGTAAAAGATTATGAAGAAAAATAATGCTTTCTAATTGATGTATCAATACCTGCAGATGACAACGTTTCTCTAAAAGAAATGGGAAAACTTTCAAAATACAAAAACCTGGAAATAGAGATAACTCGAATGTGGAATCTAAAAACAGAAACAATTCCTATCATAGTAGGTGCCTTAGGTATAATAAAAAAATATTCAGACAAATACATAACAAAAACACCAGGACTTACAAATATTTATAACATACAGAAAATTGCACTACTGGGTACTGCACACATTCTACGCAAAACACTTTCAATACAGTAAACATAAGAGCACCACAGCAAACCACAGCATATACCCAAGGCGCACAGAGCTGCGCTCGGTAATGAAGTGAAAGCACGTTATAAAAATAAAACTACTGAACAATAATAATAATAATAATAATAATTACTAGCAGAAGCAGAAGCAGCAGTAGTAGCAGTAGCAGCAGCATCAGTAGACGTAGTAGTAGTAGTATATTAGAGATATTTATGCATTGTTGCTAGCATTAATTTCTATTTGTTAGAATGGATATAAAAGAAATCATATTCAGGAACTGTACTGTGGACATTAACTTAAATAGAACAAACATTGCCGTCACTTATTTCCAGCGGTATGGATCCATAATTTTGTTAACTTTTGGAATTATCGGTAATTTAACTACTATGGCAATATTTTGTAGCAAATCCATGCCGAAGTCGAAAATTAATCCATATCTTCTCTGCCTTCTTATTGTCGATACATTTTTAATCTTGATGATTTGCATAAGAAATATTTGGACAACATACGATTTGGAATTTCCGAGTACATACTTGTACGGAAATCGCCCTTTCGGTCAAATCCTTAGTATTTTATGCATGTTTTCTTCCTGGATAACAGTGTGTATATCTGTTCAGCGATTGTTGGCGGTCTATTACCCATTTTCACGACGCTATTCTACAGAAAATGTTACTCCATACATTGTAATGTTTACTGTACTTATTATTGTAATTGGTGTATATTGTACATCATTTTTGTTTCCAGAAAATTCTGCCTAAGCTTTCATTCTATCTATTGCCATATATTCTTTTTTGCCTGCAGCGTGTTTAGCTTTAAGTTCTATTATTTTAATTTATAAATTAATCAGTCGACCTAACCTGGGTCAGAATTTTAATCGAAGAGTTGCAACTCAACATAGGAACACAGTATATATCGTAATTGCTATAAATGTTGTATTTCTCTCAACAGCGTTTCCTGCTTCCCTCTATAACTTTAGTATAATATTTACGGATTGCAAACTTGATTCCATTTACTATATTTTGGGGAAGCTGTCCTTGATAAATAACTGTGTTAACTTTATAATGTATCTCATTGTAAGTAAACATTTTCGTGACAATATGAAGAATATATGTTCGAAAAAAAAAAAACTAACAAATAGATGCAATGTATATTATATTGAGACCAAATTATAAAAATTAAACACATTTTGATTATAGCTACTACTAAAAGTTTCAATATTTTCAACAATATGCAAATATTTCGTCGACATGCACGCAATCACATATACACATGCATACATGTGTGCGTATATGTATATATATATATATATATATATATATATATATATATATATACATACATACATATATGTGTGTATATATATATATATATATATATATATATATATATATATATATATACATACATATATGTAATCTCCCTCAGTCTCGCACACACATGCATAAAGATGTGCAGAATTTTACAATTATATTCCATGTCGCTTTATGACGTCTGCCGTAATTTATCAATTGTTTTTTTTGGTGTTTTTTTTTGTAATTGAATTGAACATGTATTCCGTCAAATTTGTTGTGCGTTTTACATAGCATTGAAAAGCAGGACTTTTGTTCCAGTTTCCCAGAAAATCACAAATATATATTTTTCAACAGACGCTCAAATAATTTATCATATAGCTGCTGTGCATATATTATGAATATTTTCATCAGTAACATGAACACGTGCGCACTCTCAAATATAAGAACCGCGATCAAGCCTGCCAACTCGTGCTCGTATGACTTATAAATTTCATCGTATATCTGGTAGAAATCACAGAATCTCTACGTAATGTCAGAAATGGAAAGACGAATTACGTTGTATTCAAATAATGCTATCCACGGAGCCTCCGATTGCTTGGGAACACATGGTGCGTTATTAAATCTTACCAAACTTTCATCTCTAACACATAAAACTATTAGTAACTTGTAATTCTGTACATTATACATATATATTGGGTCATCTCATAAATAATGAGCTAAAAGTCGGAGCTAAAAGTCGGAGAGGTCAGAATTAACTACCAGCGTCAACTTGCTATAAAAATAGGTAGTCATTTTTACTTGTCCTTACACGTACAGCAATTTTGAAGTGTGCAGTTTGACTTTAATTGCTATATTTTCAAAGCTATAATGTGAGTGACAAATTGTATGTTTGACATATGTTGCTTTATGAGTTTAATAAAGGGAACAACATTACAGAATGTGTGAAGAATATTAATGCAGTATATGAGGATCGGACAAAATGCGTGTGTCAGTGTCAACGTTGTTTCCAGAAATTCCGAGCCAGAAACT
>NC_142933.1:104195676-104205676 GCF_046866305.1 Octopus bimaculoides
TATTAATGAGTGTTAGAATAGACATGAAAATGAGTATAGTTAGCAACTGTACCTTGGTCATTTACTTCAATAGCACAAACATTTCTGAAATTTATTTTATGCGGTATGGATCTATAATTTTGTTAACTTTTGGAATTATCGGTAATTTAACTACCATGGCAATATTTTGTAGCAAATCCATGCCGAAGTCTAAGATTAATCCATATCTTCTGTGCCTTCTTATTGTTGATACTTTTTTAATCTCGATTATGTGCATAAGAAATATTTGGACAACATACGATTTGGAATTTTCAATTACATACTTGTACGGAAATCTCTATTTCCTTCACATCTGTACTATTTTAACTATGTATTCCTCCTGGATAACCGTCAGCATTTCGGTTGAACGTTTGTTGGCGGTCTATTGCCCATTTTCACGACGCTATTCTATAGGAAATATTACCCCATACCTTGTAATGTTAACTGTACTTCTTTGTGTAGTTGGTGTATACTGCACACCATTTTTGCTTCCAGAAACTTCCGCCTACGTTTTAATTCTACTTATTGTCGCATATTCTTTTTTACCTGCTGCGTGTTTAGCTATAAGTTCTATTATTTTAATTTATAAATTAATCAGTCGACCTAAACTGGGTCAGAATTCTAATCGGAACGGTGAAACTCAAAACAAGAACACGTTGTGTATTATAATTACTATAAATTTTATATTTCTGTTAACAACGTTCCCTGGTTCCATCTATACGACCGTTGTAATATTTACGGATTGCAAATATGATTCCACTTCTATTTTTTATTTGATGCTATCACTGATAAATAACTGTGTTAACTTTATAATGTACTTCATCGTTAGTAAACGTTTTCGTCAACATGTAACACAAATATGTTCGAAAAAACAAGACCTAACAAATAGATGCAATGTATATTATATTGAGACCAAATTATAACAAATAAACACATTTTATTTATAGCTACTACTAAAAGTTTCAATATTTTCACGCAACCACATATATAGAAACATGCATACATACATACATACATACATACATACATACATACATACACACATACATACATATTTGTGTATGTGTATATATATATATAAATATTTATATATATATATATATATATATATATATATATATATATATATATATATATATATATATATATATATATATATATATATATATATATACAAGAATAAGGGCAGGGAATCGTCAATTAATAATAGAATTAATAATTTTGCCATCCGTTTTGAGAAAAATTTGTAGTTTAGAATCAGTAGTTCTTTGACTGCTATTTCTAAATTTTCAGTATGTTGGAGAAGCAACTCAATACTAATCCCTGTTGTATATTTATGATTATATATATATATATATATATATATATATATATATATATATATATATATATATATATATATATACATATATATATATATATATATATATATATATATATATATATATATGTAATCTCCCTTAGTCTCACAAACACATATATGAAGATGTGCGTTATTTTACTTTTATGTTTCATATCGCTATATGATGTATAGCATAATTTATCAGTTATGATTTTTGGGTGTGTTTCTTTCGTATGTTACGTATTGAATATGTATTGTGCTAAATTTGTTGTGCGTTTTACAAAGCAGTGAGCAACAGGACTTTCGTTCCGGTTTCCCAGAAAATCACAATTATATATTCCTCAACAGATGCTCAAATAATTTATCATATAGCTGCTGCGCCCATATGATGCATATTTTCATCAGAAACACGACAAAGTGCGCATTCTCAAATGAAAGAATCACTATCAAGCCTTCCAACTCGTGCTCGTATGACTTATACATGTCATCGTATATCTGGTAGAAATCACAGAATCGCTACAGGATGCCAGAAATGAAAAGAAGAATTACGTCGACTTCAAATAATGCCATCCACATGGGAAGACATGGTGCGGTATTAAATCTTACCAAACTTTCATCTCCAACACATGAAACTATTAGAATCTTGTGACTCTGTACATTATACATATATATATTGGGTCATCCCATAAACAATGCGTTTTTTTTCCATTGCATGAACCAAAAGTCGGAGAGGTCAGAATTAACTACCAGCATCAACTTGCTATAAAGGTAGGTAGTAATTTTACCTTGCCCTTATTAGTAGTGCAATTTTGAAGAGTGCAGTTCGACTCTAATTGTTATATTTTCAAAGCTATAATGGAAGTGACAAAGTTGTATATTGGACATATGTTGCAACAACATGACAAAACGTGTGAAGAATATTAATGCAGTATACGAAGATCGAACAAAATGCGTATGTCAGAGTCATCGGTTTGTCCAGAAATTCCGAGCAGGAAACTTCAACCTGAAAGACTAGTTTCATCCTTGAAGATCTGTAGACCTAGATGGAAACCTCTTGTAAACCCTAGTGGAAAACAATCTCATCGTAACTATTGAAGATCTAGCAGAGAAGCTTAGATTTTGTCATTCAACCATTCATCGACACCTGTATTCCATCGGAAAATTCAGCAAATTAGATCAATGGGTTCTTCACAAACTTTCCCAGAGTAACTGGTCGTAGAGAGCGAATGTGTCTTCTCACGTCTCGCGAAAGTAACTGTTTTCGACCGAATAGTGACTGTTGACGAAATACAGAATCTCTATAAAAAATGTCAAGCGCCAAAAACTGAGATTAGGGAAAGGAGAAACACCAGCATCCCAGGCTAAAATTCGTCTTTACCCACGTGACGTGTTGTTATTTATTTGGTGGGTTATGAAAGGTTTACTCCACTTTGAACGATGACAAATGACATCCACTGCGTGAAACTTGAGCGGCTTAAATAAAACGATGACAAATGAGATCTACTGCGCGAAACTTGAGCGGCTAAAATAAAACGATGACAAATGAGATCTACTGCCCGAGACTTCAGCGGCTTAAATAAAACGATGACAAATGAGATCTACTGCGAGAAACTTGAGCGGCTTAAATAAAAGGATGACAAATGAGATCTACTGCGAAAAACTTGAGCGACTTAAATAAAACGATGACAAATGAGATCTACTGCGAGAAACTTGAGCGACTTAAATAAAAGGATGACAAATGAGATCTACTAGGCGAAACTTGAGCGGCTTAAATAAAACGTTGACAAATGAGATCTACTGCGTGAAACTTGAGCGGCTTAAATTAAACGATGACAAATGAGATCTACTGCGAAACTTGAGCGGCTTAAATAAAAGGATGACAAATGAGATCTACTGCGCGAAACTTGAGCGGCTTAAATAAAACGATGACAAATGATATCTACTGCGAGAAACTTGAGCGGCTTAAATAAAACGATCACAAATGAGATCTACTGCGTGAAACTTGAGCGACTTAAATAAAGCGATGACAAATGCGATCTACTGCGTGAAACTTGAGCGGCTTAAATAAAACGTTGACAAATGAGATCTACTGCGTGAAACTTGAGCGGCTTAAAGAAAACGGTAACAAATGAGATCTACTGCGTGAAACTTGAGCGGCTTAAATAAAACGATGACAAATGAGATCTACTGCGAGAAATTTGAGAGACTTAAATAAAACGATGACAAATGAGATCTACTGCGTGAAACTTGAGCGGCTTAAATAAAACGATGACAAATGAGATCTACTGCGTGAAACTTGAGCGGCTTAAATAAAACGATGACATATGAGATCTACTGCGTGAAACTTGAGCGGCTTAAATAAAACGATGACAAATGAGATCTACTGCGCGAAACTTGAGCGGTTTAAATAAAACGTTGACAAATGAGATCTACTGCGCGAAACTTGAGCGGCTTAAATAAAACGATGACAAATGAGATCCACTGCGAGAAACTTGAGCGACTTAAATAAAACGATGACAAATTAGATCTACTGCGAGAAACTTGAGCGGCTTAAATAAAACGATGACAAATGAGATCTACTGCGTGAAACTTGAGGGGCTTAAATAAAACGATGACAAATAAGATCTACTGCGAGAAACTTGAGCGGCTAAAATAAAACGATGACAAATGAGATCTACTGCGTGAAACTTGAGCGACTTAAATAAAACGATGACAAATGAGATCTACTGCGAGAAATTTGAGCGACTTAAATAAAACGATGACAAATGAGATCTACTGCGCTAAACTTGAGCGGCTTAAATAAAACGATGACAAATGAGATCCACTGCGAGAAACTTGAGCGACTTAAATAAAACGATGACAAATGAGATATACTGCGAGAAACTTGAACGGCTTAAATAAAACGATGACAAATGAGATCTACTGCGTGAAACTTGAGCGGCTTAAATAAAACGATGACAAATGAGATCTACTGCGAGAAATTTGAGCGACTTAAATAAAACGATGACAAATGCGATCTACTGCGTGAAACTTGAGCGACTTAAATAAAACTATGACAAATGAGATCTACTGCGTGAAACTTGTGCGGCTTAAATAAAACGATGACAAATGAGATCTACTGCGAGAAATTTGAGCGACTTAAATAGAACGATGACAAATGAGATCTACTGCCCGAGACTTCAGCGGCTTAAATAAAACGATGACAAATGAGATCCACTGCGAGAAACTTGAGCGACTTAAATAAAACGATGACAAATGAGATCTACTGCGCGAAACTTGAGCGGCTTAAATAAAACGATGACAAATGAGATCCACTGCGTGAAACTTCAGCGGCCTAAATAAAACGATGACAAATGAGATCTACTGCGAGAAATTTGAACGGCTTAAATAGAACGATGACAAATGAGATCTACTGCAAGAAATTTCAGCGGCTTAAATAAAACGATGACAAATGAGATCTACTGCGCGAAACTTGAGCGACTTAAATAAAACGATGACAAATGAGATCTACTGCGAGAAACTTGAGCGGCTTAAATAAAACGATGACCAATGAGATCTACTGCGAGAAACTTGAGCGACTTAAATTAAACGATGACAAATGAGATCTACTGCGCGAAATTTGAGCGACTTAAATAAAACGATGACAAATGAGATCTACTGCGCGAAATTTGAGCGGCTTAAATAAAACGATGACAAATGAGATCCACTGCGAGAAACTTGAGCGACTTAAATAAAACGATGACAAATGAGATCTACTGCGAGAAACTTGAGCGGCTTAAATAAAAGGATGACAAATGAGATCTACTGCGTGAAACTTGAGCGGCCTAAATAAGACGATGACAAATGAGATCTACTGCGAGAAATTTGAACGGCTTAAATAGAACGATGACAAATGAGATCTACTGCAAGAAATTTGAGCGGCTTAAATAAAACGATGACAAATGAGATCTACTGCGCGAAACTTGAGCGACTTAAATAAAACGATGACAAATGAGATCTACTGCGAGAAACTTGAGCGGCTTAAATAAAACGATGACAAATGAGATCTACTGCGAGGAACTTGAGCGGCTTAATTCATCGCTAGATGAAAACTACAATCTTTGGTTTCAAGACAAAAGGTTTTCTTCCACCAGAATAATGCTCGGCCATATACAGTGAGATGACATTCCAAAGGTTGGAGGAGTTTGAATGAAAAACGATGTCCTACCCACCATATTCACCGGACAACAGCATATCTGATAATCGGTAGACGAATTTAGAACAGTAATGGAGGTGTATTTTTTCCAACGGACAAGTGAATTATGCAAGAGTGGCTTTGCAAGTGTACCAGATAGTTGGAAGAGCACTGCAGAAAATGAAGGTGAGTATATTTTAGATTAAAAAACAAATTTGTTTATCTTCATTTTGAAAACTAAAAGAAGTGTAAAAAAGCATTACATATGGTATGACCCAAAATGTGTGTGTGTGCGTGTGTGTGTGTGTGTGAGTGTGTGTGTGTGCGCGCGTGTGTGCGTGTGTGTATGTTATCTAAACAAAAAATCATGTGCGTATTCTGAGATAAATTGAGAATCATTGCCTAGGAAAAGTTCGGTAACTAATATTAATATTTATAAACTTCATCCTTTTAAGTTATCATCGTATTTTGACTAAAGATAATAATCTACTAATGAGTCATATAACGCCTTCATCATGTGATCATTTTCCTTAGCTAATACACGGTTAACGCTTCTAGGTAATAATCACACTAATATCGTTACTATTCCTTACAGAATGCATATATATATATATATAAATATATATATATATATATATATATATATATATATTATATATATATATATATATATATATATATATATATATATATATATATATATATATATATATATATATATATATATATATACATACATGTGTATATATATATACATACATATATATATACATACATATATATATATATATATATATATATATATATATATATATATATATATATATATATATATATATGTATGTATGTATATATATATATATATGTATATGTGTGTATGTATGTATGTATATGTATATATATTTATATAATTAAAAATACACGTTAAGTACAGGGCATCACCAGCGTGTGAAAATTAGGTAAGCATGCGAAAGATAAGTATAATTCAAATAGAAAAGGAAATACAAAGAATACACATTAAGAACAGGAATTCACCAATGAATAAAAAATACGCCATCCATGTGTGGTTACATATGTAATACTTGTTGGTGATATCACCGTTTCTCTCTTTTTTTTGTTTGTATTTGTTCTGTACGTATCTCTCCTATATTTTTCACACGCTGCTGATGTCCTCTACTTGAGGTGTATTTTAATTACTTCTATATATATTGAGGCATTCTGTAAGAAATGGTAACGATATCAGTGGTATCAGTACCTAGATGCGATAACCGGGATTATAAAATTTCAGTCGGTGGTGATGTCTTTAATGTGTATTTATAACTATTTATGATTGAACCCCAGACAGTCTTTTAAAACTGTTTCATCATCATATATATATATATATAATGGGGAGAGAGAAAGGGAGAGAGTGACACAGAGTGAGTACCTTCATATGTAATATTATGATCTTATTCCCTTAGTAATCAATATTATTTTCTTTATCCTCATTTGTAACTTTGTCATTGAGTCTTTATTTATTTTGCATATTTGTATAAAATATAAAACATAAAATAATCTACTAGACATTTCATAAATATAGGTTTGTCAATGACATTTGAGGATTGCCACAAGGACATTGATATATATATGTATTTATATTTATATATATTTGTATGCATACATGTTATTCGACAAAAACAATAACAGCATTTAACAAAAAACATGTTTAAATTATTACTCCGGAGCATATTCACCAGCAACTTCAATTTCTGCTTGGCGTTATGTTTAAGTTGGCCTTTTGTTTAAGTATATATATATATATATATATTTTATTCATTTATTTATTTATTTATGAAACATGTGTGTGCGAGTTGTCTTAATATTGGAGGGTGGAGTTATGTTTCTATATCGTTAAATACAATTATATACATTCGCTAAACATGACAAACTTCTTTTAACAAGTGTCAGTTCAATCTATTGTAAACATACTGTATGTTTCACTAAAGTGGAACTGTATATATTGATTTGCTGTATAATTGAATAAGTACAGGTAAAATTATCACGTTCATAATACTATCTATAAAAATCAACATTGCCTTCTGCATCACCATTTCAATCTCCACCATCATCGTGAATATATTTTGTCTGTACAAACACCATAGCTGTAAGTTTCAGTTTCTTTTATATATTACATTTAGCACACGGAATCCTGTTTAACTTATCCATCTTTTACAATTATTCATGAATCTGAATCGACTTAAGTAAAGACGATACTTCCGAATGAGTTTTATATATATATATATATATATATATATATATATATATATATATATATATATATATATTCTGTGTCAGAAGCCTTTATCTTACCTGGATTTATTGTTTCACGTGAAATTGGAATACCTATTCATGACTAATTTGGTGTACACCATTGTAGCCTTTAAATAGTGACGTAACGCTGAGTAACCGGTCAGGCCAGTATTTCGAGAGCCCGTCTCGGTAAATGAAATCGAGCATCATGAAACGAAATAATCTACACAGGGACAGCGCAAACCACCAATATCAAGATGTGATGTTTAGCGTAAAACGCTAACCTCGGCGCCGTGCATTTAAGATGTCCAACTCGGCATAAAACACGATTAACTGTTAGTTTTTGAGTCTTTCCGTCAAATGTTGGATATTTACATATATGCAAACGCATACATCTCCACAGACACACACACAAACAAACAGACATATATATGCATTGATATATATAAATTGAAGCCAGCTGATATTATACTTATTATTATTTGCTGTTGTTGTTATTGTTCTTGGTGTTGTAATTTCTATTAAGATAGCGAAGAGGCAGATTCGCTATCCCAGCAGACAGACAACATGCCAGCATGCTTATGGGCTTTTCCTCCCACTTTATGATCTGAATTCAAATTCCGCAGAAGTCCACTTTACCACTCATCCTTTCAGAGGAGATTAAGTGAGTACTAGTTGAGCACCAAGGTTGATGTAATCAACTTGATCCGCACCCGAAATTGCTGGCCTTGTGCAAAAATTTAAATCATTATTATCATTATTATTACTATTATTATTAATATTATTTTTTTTTCATGTATTAAATAATTTATTCAGTATTACCAATATTGTTGATATTTGTAATAATGGAGATAAGGGAGAGCATATTTAGCAACTGCACCTTGGTATTTAATATAACAAACATTGCTGTCATACATTTTGTAAGATATTGTTGCATAATTTTGTTAACTTTTGGAACTATCGGTAATTCAACCACCATGGCAATATTTTGCAACAAATCCATGCAAAAGTCTAAAATTAATCCATATCTTCTCTGCCTTCTTATTGTTGATACTTTTCTAATCTTCATGATTTGCATAAGAAATATTTGGATATCGTACGATTTGGAATTATCGAGAACAAAATCAGACTTTTACGGAAATGGCTCTTTCAGTCATATCATTAGTATGCCATTTATGTATTCTTCCTGGATAACCGTGATTATTTCCGTTGAACGATTGTTGGCGGTCTGTTATCATTTTCCTCGACGGTATTTAGCGAAAACCTTTACCCCATACTTTGTAATGTTCACCCTTTTTTCTTATTGCTGTTGGTGCTTACTGTATAATACGTTTTGTTCACAAAAATGTCGCCAACGCTTTCGTGCTATCTATAGTTACATATTCCTTTATACCTGCACCGTGTTTATCTGTAAGCTCTATTATTTTAATTCAAAAATTATCCAGTCGACCTAAGCTCACTCAGAATTCTCAACGAAGCGGTGCAACTAAAAACAGAAACACAATGTATATTGTAATTGCTATCAATGTTGTATTTCTGTTAACAACGTTTCCTGCTTCCGTGTATACCGTTGTCATAATTCCGGATTGCAAAATTGATTCCAATTTCTGTTTACTGGAGATGCTATCCCTGATGAATAACTGCTTTAATTTCATAATGTATTTCATAGTTAGTAAGGGATTTCGTGAAAATGTAAAGCTTATACGTTCGAAAAACCGAAGCCTAACAAATAGAGGAAATATATAATATATTGAGACCAAGTCATAATAATTATGCACATTTTGTTTATAGTTTCTATTTCGCTTTTCGATGCTTTTAACTACATTCAAATATGTCATAGACATGCACGCAATCACACAAACGCACACACACACACACATATATATATATATATATATATATATATATATATATATATATATATATGTATATATGTATATATGTAGTTATATTTTTCTTACGACAGGTAGACTGCATAGATGTGCTCACGTTGAAGACGTTAGACAAGAATAAAAAATGGTTTGGAGAAGGTTCAGAACAGGCTAACTACAATGGACCCATATGTATGCCGATTTACTTGAAGACGAAAATTGTTCAGAATCGTGTATTTTCATATTAAACATACATATAATAACACATGTAAAAGTATAAGAATATATGAATATTGATATATATAT
>NC_142933.1:104213176-104268176 GCF_046866305.1 Octopus bimaculoides
AATTAAATACATTTTGCTTATCATTTCTTGTTAACTCAATCTATCTTTTTTAACTATATAAAAATATTTCATCGTCATGCACGCAATAACATATATTTACATACATGCATATATATGCGTTATCTCCCTAAGTCTCATACATACATCAGCGCACGTATGCACAATCTACTTTTATAGTTAAGTTTCCGTAGCTTGAGCAGTTTAATTTATCGATTATAAATTTCATCTTTTTTTCTTTTGCATGTTTTGTCAAATCAACTCTGTGATCTACAAGGTATTGGACAATAGAAATTTTGATGCATTTCCCCAGAAAATGACAATTATATGATCTTCAAGAGACACTTTTATTAAATTATCATATAGCTGCTACAGCAATATGAAGGGCACCTTCACCAGTAAACACCTCCAAGAGCCCACACTCAATTGTAATCATCGATACCAATCGTGCCTACTTAACGAGGCATGACTGAACAATTTCATCGTATATCTGGCAGAAATCACAGCAACGGTACACGATGACCTGAATGAAATGTAGAAGTACGACTGGTTATTCAATGTTGATTTCAAGTGAGGTTTTTCTCAGAGCAACGGACTGCTTGGTAACAAAATGTATGTTATTAAAAGAAGAACATTTTCGAAGTAAACACTTCCAATAGCCTACGCTCAATTGTGATTATCGAGGCCGATCTAGCCTACTTAATCAAACATGACTGATAAACTCCATCGTATATCACAGAAACACTACATGATAACAAATATGAAAAGAATTACGTTGGACTATATGATATCATCACCAAATGATGCTGTCCACAGAGACTCCGCAGGCTTGGTGACACAAATACTTGGGTAGACTACGTTTTCAGTGCATTAAACAATTAGAAACCTGTAACTCAATAATGTGTACGTTATATGGGTGTATAAATGTGTGTGTGTTTTTGCGTGTGTATGTGTTTGCGTGTGCATGTATACGTTTCTTTGTGTGTGTGGGTATTAAGCAAAAAATCATGTCCATTTCCTTGTACACAAACATATATGCATACACACGCACACGGCGAAAATCTTCGTTTTTGCTCTAGACGTTGAAATTGGCACTGAACTAACAGTTGTGAACAGAATTACGCACAATTTACTTTTACAGTAAACTAAAGGAAACGGCTTTCCAATGCCGAAAGAAAAAGAATCATAACATTGCAAAAGCCATTTAAAAAAATCGTGAATCTATTTACGAAAATGAAATTTCTTTTATGCCAACCAAATATATATCTGCTTATATCTATATATATTTATATATTTACACACACTGCTTCATCCACACGTACTTTTCTATCTCTGGTGGATTTTTCTCTATATATATATTGATATTTAATTTTTTTTATACTAAAGCAACCAGTGAAACATCCATTTTTCAGTTTAAAACCGCTATTTGAATCTTCAAATTCATAACAGAGTAACTCGCTGTAAACATTATTATTAAAATAAAAATTATCTCCCAAAACTCGTTTCCATTAATTCTTTTTTTTCAAATATATAATACTGTACGAAGAACGTTCCTTTCATTATGCATATATATATACATTATACATATAACGTATATATATATTTCATTATACATATATATTTATATACATACACAGACACACAAACACACACACACACATATATATATATATATGTATATAAGTAGAAAACTACACACGCACGCATATGCATACATAGATGTTTGTGTGTGCATATATATATTTATACATGTATATATATATATAGTTATATGTATGTATGTATGTATGTATGTATGTATATATATATATATATATATATATATATATATATATATATATATATATATATATATATATATATATATATATATATATATATATATATGTATGTATATACATATATATATATATATATATATATATATACATATATATATGTATATATATACATATATGCATATATGTATATACATAAACATATATATATATGTATATATATATATATATAGTATAACACTTTAGCTAACTTTGATATCACCTAAGAGATGTTAAATATCCGGAGAATTTACTGGTTTCTATCACCTATATCAATAACAGTGTTATTCCAGTAGGTAAATAAATAATAAACACACTATGTATTAATATATAAAACTAAATAAGAAATGGATATCTAAATCTTAAATTGAACAATTTTAAATTCAATTGAATTTAGATATTTTATACAGACAAATGAGACATCGCATAAATTACAGCTGTTTCCCCTTCATTAATACAACTAAGTTTTTTCAAGAATAACCAAATCCGTTTAAATAAGTAATGATGTTTTATCAGATCGACATACCATCTGAATAAAGTGTTTTTGTTTATTTTTGCAATGATGTAATGTTTTCATTAATCTTTTAAAGGAGTCGATTGAAACGGCCGTAATGACTTGACACCTGTACATATTTGTTACTTATATATATATATATGTGTGTGTGAATGTATACACACACACACACATATACATATATATATATATATATATGTATATATATATATATATATATATATATATATATATATATATATATATATATATATATATATATATATATATACGTAACAGTTAGAATTTAATGAATTCCGTTTTAGAAAGTAGTCTGGAAATGCCGTATGCGAACCATTTTCAGGGTAAGCCCCCAGCTACGAGGCGTCATAGGCAATTATATGCGGTCGTTGTTCGATCTACGGATAGAATTTTGTGGCCTATGTTTTTCAGAGATTAATGTATATATTTATTTTTTATATACATTTACATTTAATGTATATGTATAACTACATGTGAATCGATAGCGATTTTCTTCTTCCGTCGTATTTTCTATTGGACTTTCCGAAGAAGAGAGTCGCTCGATTCGGGAAACCATCTGTCTTTACTTCCCTGAGCCTCTGCTAAAACTTAACAGGCACCACGTCTTCGCGTTGTTGTGTTTTTTATGTCTTCTCTTTGGGATTCACTTCATATATATATATATATATATATATATATATATATATATATATATATATATATATATGTATGTATGTATGTATGTATGTATGTATGTATAGAAACTGATGAAATATCGATGAACTACAATTGACTTACATCAATTATTATTTAATTCAGTACAAATAGACTCCATCCCATCCAACATTTGTTTCTGCTTTCTTTGTTGTATGGTATTGCCATTTATATGCCGAAAATATTTATCATATTTGGTAATGAAACTGATATGAAACTCGAAGCTTCTTCAGAATGAAGAATAAATAAGGAAGAAGAGAATATAAAAGAAAAAGGGAATATTTGAATATCACTATAATCATACTATTATGCTTGCGCATCGGTTTGTAACGATAAATAAATGACTAAACCAAAAATAACAATTGATGGATGAATCCTTTGTACGGTGGCTATAGGATGGATGGGTGTGGAGGCGCAAATGGCCCAGTGGTTAGGGCAGTGGACTCGCGGTCATGGGATCGCGGTTTCGATTCCCAGACCGGGCGTTGTGAGTGTTTATTGAGCGAAAACACCTAAAGCTCCACGCGGCTCCGGCAGAGGATAGTGGTGAACCCTTCTGTACTCTTTCACTACAACTTTCTCTCACTCTTACTTCCTGTTTCTGTTGTGCCAGTAATTCAAAGGGTCAGCCTTTTCACACTGTGTCACGCTGAATATCCCTGAGAACTACGTTAAGGGTACACGTGTCTGTGGAGTGCTCAGCCACTTGCACGTTAATTTCACGAGCAGCCTGTTCCGTTGATCGGATCAACTGGAACCCTCGACGTCGTACTGGACAATAAAAAAAAGAACAGTGGGATACGCCAATAGGTTTTAGTCAGGATAAGACGGAAGATTCAATAAGGTTTTAGATTAATCATAATAATTTATAATAATTATGTTTGTAATATTAATTGATAGTTTTAGTCTTAATAAAGTGCTAATCGGTTACGTGTTATTTTTGTTTTTTTACTGGTAGGGAGTTAATTCCTTCCACCTTTTGTCGAAACAAAATAGGCCAAGGTCCACCGTATTATGTAATTGCTTAGTTGAAATTTAAAAACAAAAGGCCAGCAATTGAGACCTTTATGCGGGGTAAGATAAATAAATAAATGAATGGAAAATGATGTATGTTGTAAGGGATCCTAAAACACTTAGGATACTAATCATGTAAAAAATTTAACATACATATACATGCGTATGCATAGATTATATATATATATATATATATATATATATATATATATATATATATATATATATATAGATAGATAGATAGATAGATAGATAGATAGATAGATAGATAGATAGATAGATATTCATATACATGTACGTACACTCACATACATATATGCACCCTCGAACACATCGCCCGTCCACTCAAGTATACACGTCTATATACCCAAACAATTATAATATACAATATATTATCATAATAACCCATTTATGAGTACATCAATTTGCCAGTTGCAACAGTTAATCCCCCATGTAAGTATTAATACACCTAATAAGAATATTAGTAGCACGTAGAAAAGGGCTAACGGGAAACCAAGGATCACTCAAATACATAACTAAAAGGTGCGTGGTGTGAAATAATGAAGTATTCAATAATTGTATGGTTGTGCAGGGTGGGACATAGTGAAATGAGTTTAATCCAATAAGGGGATCACAATTAAATAGAAGTAGACCAATGCTGGCTTGAGGGGTTCTAGAAACCAGTAAAGTGAAAGAAACCTATTATGGGATGGGATGGTATGTTACAAAATACAGACAAATTCATTGATCATTACGGTGGAGGATCAAGAGACTATCAAGGGGAAGGACGTGGCAGGAGAATGGGTAGTTGTGCATTCTGAAGTCTAAATTGATGCTAGGAGTTAAGAGAATTAGCATTATATGATTATAAGAGGTTGTAAAGTGTATATTGAGAAGTATTAAAATGATGCAATATTCTATAATACAATATATATGTGTGTGTGTCTGTGTGTGTGTCTGTGTGTGTGTCTGTGTGTGTGTCTGTGTGTGTGTGTCTGTGTGTATAGGCGCAGGAATGGCTTTGTGGTAAGTAGCTTGCTTACCAACCACATGGCTTTGGGTTCAGTCCCACTGCGTGGCACCATGGGCAGTATCTTCTACTATAGCCACGGGCCGACCAAAGCCTTGTGAGTGGATTTGTTAGACGGAAACTGAAAGAAGCCCGTTGTATAAATGTATATGTATATATATGTATGTGTGTTTGTATGTTTGTGTGTCTGTGTTCGTCCCCCCCCAACATCGCTTCAGCATGGCCGCAGTCAAATGACTGAAACAAGTAAAAGAGTATGTATACATGTATACATACAAATTATATGCATGTATACATGCATATAATTTGATGTCCATTGATATATATGTGTGCATGTGTGTTGGGATTTGGGTGTCTGCATGCGTGTTCTTGTATGTATACGTGTTGTCTCAATGTTTGTGGACGGGGTTATACTTCCACATTGTTAAAACACAATTATAAAGATTTCCTGGACAGATTCAACTTCATTTGAGGAGAGTTAATTGAGTCTATTGAAAACAAAGAGTTTGCTTTACGGAGCAGAACTGTATACATCAATTTTTTATATAACTAAGAGTGCACACGTAATGTTATCACGTTTCTAATGCTAATTATAAAATTCAACATTGCCTTCTAGATCGGCATTTCAATCTCTGCCGACTGCAATGTTACAGTCATTTTATATTCCATTCTGCACATTGTATTTTGTTTAACATCCAACATCTTCCAGATTCCAGATATCTAAATGAATCTGAACGGATTTAAGTGAAGATGATGATACCTGCTGTCTTTCATATATTATATATAATATAATATAATATAATATAATATAACATTATATATATATATATATATATATATATATATATATATATATATATATATATATATATATATATATATATATTCGGTTAAAGAAGGTTTTATTTCTCCTGGAATTATTGTTTCACATGAAATTGGAATATCTATTCGTGACTAATTCATGCTACACCAGTGTAGCTTTTAAATAGGGCTGTAACGCTGACTGAGCGTTCCTTCAAACATTTGAGCAACTCGTCTCGGAATTACATATTTACAGTGGATTGAAATGAAGCACCGTGAAACGAAATGCTATACTTAAGAAGAACAACACACACTGTAGTTTTTGGAAATCAAGCCATTCATGTTGTGATCCTTAGTATAACACGCTATGCCCCAACGCCATGCTTTTAAGACGGCCAACACTTGATAAAATAAGCTAAACCATTAGTCCTTGTGTATTTCCAACAAACTATCATAAATATATATATACACACACGCACATCCACCACGTAACATTATATGCATAGATACATTTTCCTGCAGAGGAAAACAATTACACACATTTATATGTTTATTATTATTGCTATTAACATTATTACTGTTGTTGTTGTTGTTTTTGTTGTCGTGTGCACCTAACAGTCGTTCCTGTTGGTGTAATACCTCTATTTGATGTCCAAAGACAAATTGACTTGGGAGGCATTCTTAATTTTCAAGCAATTTTACTGAGCTTTCTCGGAGTTCCAAGAACTGTTCTCTTCTCTCTTTGCCGGGCAATGATGTTGTCTTAAATTTTGTTACGGATTTTCAGTTCTGCTTCCACAATATCAAGCGCCCTGTGTGCAAGTGAAGCCACCCCAAACTTTATCTGCTCTTTATTATAATAAGAAATATTATTATTATTATTAAGGTTATTATTATCATTATTAGTATTATTATTGTTAAGGTTATTATTATTATTATTATTATTATTATTATTATTATTATTATTATTATTATTATTGATAGCTTAGAAATAATTATTTACTACTGTCAGAATTGCCGAAAATTTGTAATAATGTGTATAAAAAGCGGCATATTTAGCAACTATACCCTCGAAAATAATATAACAAGCGTTTCTCTCATCCATTCTGTGTGTTATGTATCCATACGTTTGTTAATTTTTGGAACTATCGGTAATGTAACAACGATAGCAATATTTTGCAATAAATTCATGCAGAAATCTAAGATTAATCCATATCTTCTATGCCTTCTTATTGTCGATAGTTTTTTCATCTTGGTCACTTGCATAAGAAATATTTGGGTATCGTATAATTTGGATTTTTCGAGAAATACAAAATTGTATGAAAATATCACTTTGAATTTCATCAATAGTGCTTTATCTACCTATTCTTCTTGGATAACTGTCAGCATTTCGGTTGAACGTTTGTTGGCGGTCTATTGCCCATTTTCACAACGCTATTCTACAAAAAATGTTACCCCATACATTGTAATATTCACTCTTCTAGTCACTGATATTTTTGAACACTGTATACTATTTTTCATAATACCACATGGCGTCATTTCTTTCGCAATCTCTATGGTCTTTTATTTTTTGGTACCTGCAGCATGTTTAGTTTTAAGCTCTATTATATTAAGGTAGGTCTGGATTCTCATCGAAGCCGTGCTACGCGAAATACGAACTCTAAGTATATCGTGCTTACTATAAATATTATATTTCTGTTAACAACGCTTCCTCCTTCCATATATGTCCTTGTTATAGTACTTAGGGATTGCAAAGTTGATTCCACTTACTATTTTTTGGAGACGCTATCTCTTGCGAATAACTGTGTTAATTTTATCATGCATTTCATAGTTAGTAAGCGTTTTCGGGAAAATGTGAAGCATGTATGTTTGAAGAAGCACAACCTAACTAATAGATGCAATATGTATTATGTTGAGACGAAATTATAATAATTAAATACATTTCGATCATAGTTACTATTTAACTTTTCAATGCCGTTAACTATATCTAAATAGTTCCTGAACAAGCACGCAATCATATATATGCATGTAATCTTTTCAGTCTCACACACGCATACAGACACGTATGCATAATTTTACTTTTATTATCAACATGATCGTATTTGGAGTTTAATTTATTAATTATTTATTATTATTTGTATTGTAAGTATTTTTTGTCAAAACCCCTCTGTGTGCTACAAAGTATGGAATAATAGAAAGTTTTATCCATTTTCACAGAAGAAAAAAAAACAGTTATATGTTCTTCAAGAGACGATCAATTAAAATTATCATATAGCTCCTACATCAATATAAAGAGCATCTTCACCAATAAACACCTCCAACATCCCACACTCAATTGAAATCATCGATACCAGCCGTGCCTATTTAACCAGGCATGACATCTGATATATGGCAGATATCATTACAACGGTACATGACAAAATATTTATATGCTTAAAGCTTATAAATGATCAGCGTGTATGATTAAATATGATTATATAATGTTGGTGCATAAAAGCCTTCAAAATATTGAATATTTTCTGTATTCAATACTCTGTGATCGATTAAAAATATTAAGCCTGTTAATATTATTATTTTTGCAGAATATATACATATGCATACATACAGGGTCAGCCAAAGCTCACTCGTTAGTTTTTCAAAATTCTCTAAATATTATGTGTAAGTCTGTATTGACTGGAATGGCAAAATGTGTTGCTCAAGAAAGACTTCAGATTGAACAATGTTCACGTTTCATATTTAGATGGTTTATTAAATTCATTCAGTTGTTAAACATAAATAAATCTTGGAATTAAAAGGTTTCGATTTACTGTAAGGTGACTTTGTCCAAGCCACACCCTCTCTCTCTCTCTCTCTCTCTCTCTCTCTCTCTCTCTCTCTCTCTCTCTCTCTCTGTATATATACATATATATATATATATATATATAGAGAGAGAGAGAGAGAGAGAGAGAGACATATCTTGGGTTGGTACATAATTATTGCGTCTTTTTTTCGACAAATTTTATTCACCAAAAACAATTACAACACGTATCAAAAACATATTTAAATAATTATTCCAGAGCATATTCACTATCGACCTCAATTACAGCTTCCGTTTGCTTGGCAGACGTCCGTACGGTCCTTTAAAATCGTTTTTGTTAAATATTGTTTTTGTTTTTGTTAAATAAAATTTGTGGAAAAGAAACCGCAATAATTATGCACCAACAATATATATATATATATATATATATATATATATATATATATATATATATATATATGGTACAGAATATAGATTGGTAAAAGTTTTTATTTTTCATTTCCTTTCGAAATTATCCCTAACTTTTGTGGTATGTAGTATTTTGCTGCTATTTCTAGCGAGTAGATGTCCTATTATAGGCGTCTCTGCATTTCTAATGAATAATACATAGTCTATTGACTGTTTTTACTCTCGCTAGACCACTGGTGGTAAATAAAATTTCTAAAATTTTCTTTGCCACCCTATAATTTATTAATTATATATATATATATATATATATATCGTGTTTGCACATGTAATTTTGTCATCTTAAGTGTGTCCTTAATAACTAAAACTGATTTCTGCATCGTCATTTATATCTTTTGTGTTGATGCTTTACATATTTTGATTAATTATACTGATGTAAAATATTCTATTTGCATAAAAATACTTATTAGCCATGTTATAAATTTAGGCTTGTCTATTACACTCCATGATAACCAGATGTATATATGTATATATATATGTATATACATATATATATATATATATATATATATATATATATATATATATATATATATATATATATATATATATATATAAAGTGTAGTATATTGCCACTTAAGTGTGGCTGACCCCTAGGGGTGGATGTTACTGTTGCTTTTAGCCCCAGGAGGACATCTCCTCCAGCTGGCTTATCGACACACTAATGTGTCCTGTTTGCCAAGGGAAGTTATCCCTCCCATCTTGATCTGTAGAACGAACGGACCCGGGTTTCAGGGTTATTTCCCTTCGTCGACGTCCGATAGCCACTGATCCTTGATGAGAGAGATACTTTCTTGGCAATCTTATATATACTTTTCCAGTGAAATTCTTCACTGATATCGAAAAGGTGAAAACAAGCAACGTTCGTGCTACAGATCATGATGGGAGGGATAACTTCCCTTGGCAAACAGGACACAGTAGTGTCTCGATAAGCCAGTTGGAGGAGATGTCCTCCTGGGGCTAAAAGCAACAGTAACATCCACCCCTAGGGGTCAGCCACACTTAAGTGGCAATATACTACACTTTATCGTGCAGTTACTGTTAATACTTCATTTAGAGAATTAACATTGCTTACATATATATATATATATATATATATATATGGTGGTTGTCTACTCCTTAAACAGAGTTTGACCACCTCCTGCACCTACACCTTAGCCCTTTCATGGCGTCTGATGTGGCTTTTTAAACCAGACAGCGTTTTGAAAAAACACCCACACAGATTGCACCTCTGATTTGCACTACTAATACCTGCAAGTAAGTTCTGCTCATTGTGGATCCTAACATGTCTTTTAAGACCCCCATTGGATTTGCAAACCCTCTGGCACACACCACATTCAAACGTGTGCACAGACATATATATATTTGTATCTATATGTATATATGCATGCATGATATATACATATTGTATATGTCTGTACGCAGGTGGATGTATGAGTGCATTTGTGCACGTTTGTCTGTGTGTGCGCGCGTGTTTTGTCTTCATTTTGGTGTGTGTGTGGGGGGGGGTACGCTTCCACATCGTTAAAACACAGTTACATAGCTTCCATGATCAGTGCAAACTTCTTTTAACAAGACTCAATTCAATCTATTGAAAGCATGCTCTTTACGTTAGTAAAACCGGACTGTATATATTGATTATTATATAATTGAAAATGTATAGGTAATATATTCACGTTTATAACACTAACTAGAAAAATCAACATTGCCTTCTGGATCATCATTTCAATTTCTGACATCATCATGAATATATTATGTTACTACAAACATAGTAGTTGCAATAATTCAATACATTTTATATTACGTTTAGCGCTCTATATTTCGTATAGGTTATCCGATATATTCTTCAGGAATTCTTCTGGAACGTCAATGGAATTAAGTGGAGACATTGATTCCTAGTGTCCTGCACATATATTCAAGAGAAAAAAGCAAATCGTCAGCTTGGAGTTTATCTGCTAAACGACAACGCCCGCCCTCATATCACCAATATGACCAAGAGGCCATTCAAACGCATGGCTGGGAAGTGCTGCCACACCCGCCGTACTCTCCTGATTTGGCACCAACGGATGTCCACCTCTTTCGATCTCTTTCAAATGCCATGTGCGGAGTTTCGTTCAATACTGATGCAGAATTGAGAGCTTCGTTGGATCAATATTTCGAGTCAAAATCGGGTGATTTCTCCCAACGAGGTATTGAAAATCCTGTTGAACATTGGGAAGAAGTTGAAAACAACAAGCGCGAGTATATTATTGATTAATTAGTTGGTATTTTTTATTAAATCTTTAAAAATATCTAAATTGTTGCCAATCAAATATTTCTCAATTTTCTTCCTTATTAACGTTGGCTTGAATAAGATAAGGATAGCCATTTTATTACAGCTAATAAATGTTCTCTGCAGCTACCGTCACATTCCATGACTACCATTTGGATCGATCCGGTAACGGACAAGGATTCAGGATAATCTTTCCTGTTTTTTTTTTACTTAATTTTTGAGAGCGGTCGGGTTCATATTTAGTTTTCTCTTTTGTGAGAGCAGTCGAGTTTATTTCAGATATTCTCATTTTAACAATCATCTCCGACTAATCGTTGGGAGGACGTTGGCGATGCCTAGGCGACGTTTTGCGTTCTCTGGGTGTTCTTGTTTTATTTAGATTTAGCACTATAGTATTATTCCATATATTTATATTTATCAGGTTAATTAATTTTTAGTTGAAGATTATTTCTACAATACTTAATATACTAAAATAGTTTTTAATATAAATAACCTACATAACCTATTCATGGCAATAAATTTCATACTTACACTTAAATTTCTTTTTATTTTTATTCTCATGTATCTACATTATGTGTAATATCATTTAATTACTATCCTTATTGTTGATAGCAAATTAAATCTAACATTTGTCTTTGCATTATTATAATTATACGTATGTAATTTTAACTATACTTTTGTTTGTATTGAATACCTACTTATATATGAATATTTGTATAAACACCTGTGCACATATATGTATTTTGATGTTAAGATATAAATGTAAAAGCACGTATATGAGTATGTATGAGTGTATATATCTACACATAATGATACGTATATATATTTCGCCATGATAGATCGCTAGCCACTACACCTTATATTTTCTCTCCCTGTTTATTTCTGTGTTCCTTTCTATCGAAAAGCGTAGGCTCGAAACGTGAAAAACTTTCTCACTTCCCGAACGTTAAACTAATACAACAGTTTGTTGATTACACACTTGTCTTCTTTTGTTCTTTTGTAAATGCTCACTATATATATATATATATATATATATATATATATATATATATATATATATATATATATATATATCTATATATATATTATAAATACCCATAAATGAATGTCTTCCTGTGACATATATTTCAGTTTCACTTTTTTATCTTTTTCGTTATATTTGTGTGTGTGTGAGAGTGTGTGTGCGTGAATGCATGCTTTGGCTAAATATTTATCTGTGTGTGTGCACATTCATGTTTATGAATCAAACTATATATGTTTGTGTAGATGTTTGTATATATTTGTTTTTATTAATAAAAAATATATATGGACATGTGTGTATATATATGTTTGGTTGAATGTATGTATGTTTATATATGTGTGTGTTTATGTATGTATATGTGTATATATATATGTGTGTGTATATATGTATGTATATATATGTATGTATATATGTGTGTGTATGAATGTGTATATATGTATTTATACGAGTGTATGTATGTATGTGTGTGAGTATGTATGTGTGTATATATGTGCGTATACATGAGTATATATGTTTATACACATGTATCTCAGCACTATTTGTAGAAATACAAGATTAACTCCCCTTTACGATCCGATTATTTACATAACATTCCTCTCCAATTTTTATCGGATTTAAATCATCTTATTATCTCCCAACTTTGCACTCTGAATGTTCTTTCCTTTTTTTCTTTCTTTCTTTTCTTCTCTTCTTGTCCAACGTACTGCCTGGTAGGGTCCCAATCTCCAACGGCTTTTTCAAATAAATTACGTAACAACTTCTCCAACTACAGTTCTTATATTCGGTTAAACAGTCTTACGTTTAAGCTGGTTCCCATGCATTTCCTTGAAGAGAAGATTACATTCTTAACATCACCGATTCCTATGGAAGGTATAATTTGTAATCTTCGAAACATATGTCAGAAATAAAAGTATGCAGTTAACATATGCGTTTTACTCCATGCACTAATTTTATATATATATATATATATATATATATATATATATATATATATATATATATATATATATATATATATATATATATATATACATCACATATTTATATACACAAACATAAACATATATACATCCAACCATATACGCATACATGTACATATATACACACGGTAGTTGTGTGGTAATTGATATTAAAGCAGTGGAATATGTATAGGAAAGTGATTCTTATATTAGTTAGTAAGATATTAAATGATTGATAGTTAATTAATAAATAATAAAGTTAATGTGTGGTCTATTAATCTACAGAAATGGATTATGTTATATATATATATATATATATATATATATATATATATATGCATGCATAGAACAACTTGACTTACATTGATATATAAGTGTGTGTGTGTGTGTGTGTGTTGGGAGTTGTGTGTGTGTGTGAGGTGTCGTATGTGTGTGCGTACGTGCTGTCTTAGTGTTTGTGGGTGTGGTTATGCTTCCACATGGTTAAACCCAGTTATATGGCTACACTAAACAGTGCAGACTCTTTTGTGCAAATGTCAAAAAAATCTACTGAAAACATACAGTATGTTTGACTAAAGCATAACTGTTTGTATATATTGATTTCTTGTATAATTGAACAACTACATATAATATTATCACGTTCATAATGTTATCTATAAAAATCAACTTCGCCATCTGGATCGCCATTTCTATCTCCGCCATCATGGTGAATATGTTTTGACTGCGCAAAAACAATAGCTGTAATTTTTGTTACCTTCAGCACACGAAATTTTGTTTAATTTATCCAATTTATCCTGGAGAATTGTTTTAATGAATCGTAATGGAATTAAGTGAAAACTGTTAAGCCTAATATTTTCTAGCCTTTATTTCTCCTGGATTTATTTTTTCAGAAGAAATCGGAATATTTCTTCATGACTAATTTACGCTGTTTCGTTGTATCCTTCGTAGAGGCGCAATGGCCCAGTGGCCCAGTGGTTAGGGCACCGGATTCGCGGTCATAGGATTGCGGTTTCGATTCCCAGACCGGGCGTTGTGAGTGTTTATTGAGCGAAAACACCTAAAGTTCCACGAGGCTCCGGCAGGGGATGGTGGCGAAACCTTCTGTACTCTTCCACCACAACTTTCTTTCACTCTTACTTCCTGTTGTGCCCGTAATTCAAAGGGTCAGCTGAATATCCCTCGAGAACTACGTTAAGGGTACACGTGTCTGTGGAGTGCTCAGCCACTTGCACGTTAATTTCACGAGCAGGCTGTTCCGTTGAACTGGAACCCTCGACGTCGTAAGCGACGTAGTGCGAACAACCTTGTAGCCTTCAAAGAATACCGTAACGTTGATTCAGCGGTCATACCAACATTTCAACTTTCCCGTCTCAGAATTACATATTTTACAGCTGAATGAATTGGAGCACTGTGAAACGAAACGATTTATTCAGAAACAACACACACCACTGTTTTTGGAATCGAACCCACGATCTAATGATCTTTAGTGTTACATGCTAACCCCCACGGCATGTATTTCAGATGTCACACTTTTAACTGTTAGTTGTTGCGTCTTGCTGACAATACTTGCTTAATAATAATAATATATATATATATATATATATATATATATATATATATATATAAACATACACACATATATATACACATACACGTATATGCACACATATATATGCCTACGTAGAAATACTTTTACACACACACACACACACACGCACACACACACACACACACACACACACATGTGTATATATATATATATATATATATATATATATATATATATATATATATATATATATATATATATATATATATATATATATATATATATATATATATACGCATGTATATATAACTATTTTCATACATTTATGCACACTTTTATACGGAAGAATATATGAGAAAGCGTAACGCATACCGACGGAAATTATTGCTTCCATGAAATTCAATTTATTACATATGAGAAAATTTTTATAATTGTTTTATACGATTTCTATTTTTATTATTATCATTAATAGTATTAGTATTGTTACTATTGTTGCTGATGTCGTTACTGTTGTTCTTCTGATTATCACACAACGTCCGTTCCTGCCAGTGTAATACGTCTGTCAGGTGTCCATAACAACTAAACCAAGGATTGAACTCTCGCCTACTAGCAGCTAGTGTAATCAATGAAGTAGTAAATATAAGCATCAAGTGTTAAGTGTACTAGTTTAACTAGTAGACTTGAGTTCAATTCTCGGGTCATTTCATTAATTCCATTTGCATTTTATCGTTCACTTTTCTACGCTTTCATGGGTCAGACGAAATTTATTTGAGGCAGATTTTCTATGGTCAGATGCATTTCTGTCGCCAACTTTCTACTGTTTGTAAGCAAGGTCATATTTTCATATGTCCAGACATATTGTTGCAGCATATTGGAAATGAATGACATCTTTAATCTTCAGGAACTTTTCTCGCAGTTCCAAGGACTGATGTCTCTATTTGCTCAGCCCTGATGTTGTTCTAATTCTTAATAATAATAATAATAATAATAATAATAATAATTATTATTATTATTATTATTATCATTATTATTATTGTTGTTGTTGATATACTAGATAAATTTATTCAGTGTGACCAGAACTGTTGATATTTGTAATAATGTATGCAACGGGCAGCATGCCTATCAACTGTACCTTGGTACGTATTATAACCAACATTACTGTCATTCATTTTGTACGTTACGGATCCATAATTTTGTTAACAGTTGGAACTATCGGTAATTTAACCACCATGGCAATATTTTGCAGCAAACCTATGCAGAAATCTAAAATTAATCCATATCTTCTCTGCCTTCTTATTGTCGATACTTTTCTAATCTTGATGACTTGCATAAGAAGTATTTGGACATCGTATGATTTGGAATTTTCGAGTACAAATACAAATTTGTATGGAAATAATCCTTTTAATCACATAATTAATATGTTATTTACATATTCTTCATGGATATCAGTCAGTATTTCTGTTGAACGTTTGTTGGCTGTCTATTACCCATTTTCACGCCACTTTTCTACGAACATTATTACCCCATACATTGTAATGTTCATCCAACTTCTTATTGCTGTTGTGTCATACTGTATCATATTTTTCGTTCTACTAAGTACTGTCTATCGTTTCGCACTCGCCATTATCTTTCATTGTTTAATACCAACAGTTTGTTTAGCTTTAAGTTCTATTATTTTAATTTATAAATTATTCAATCGACCTAAATTTGGACAGAATTCTAATGGAAGAGGTGCAACTCCAAATAGGAACTCAATATATATCGTAATTACTATAAATGTTGTATTTCTGTTAACAACATTTCCTGCTACTTTCTATTACTATGCTATAATATTCACGGAATGCAACATTGATTCCACTTACTATTTACTGGAGATGCTATCTCTTTTGAATAACTGCGTTAACTTTATGATGTATTTCATAGTTAGTAAAAGTTTTCGTGAAAATCTGAAGCTTATACTTTTGAAAAGCCAACCCCTAACAAATAATAGGCGCAATATATATCATATTGAGACAAAATTATAATAATTAACACATTTTATTGATAGGAAGTACTTAACATTTCAATATTTTCAATTATATAACGGCGGCAAGTTGGCAGAAACGTTAGCACGCGGGGCGAAATGCTTAGTGGTAATTCGTCTGTATTTACGTTCTGAGTTGAAAATCTGTCGGGGTCGGCTTTGCCTTTCGAAGTCGATAAATCAAATACCAGTTGAGTACTGGGGTCTATCTAATAAACTGGCCCCCTCCCCCAAAATTTCGGGCCTTGTACCTAGATTAGAAAAGAATGTGTTTAACTATATGAAGGTGGCGAGCTGGCAGAAACTTCGCCGGGCGAAATGCTTAGCGGTATTTCGTCTGCTGCTACGTTCTGAGTTCAAATTCCGCCGAGGTCGACTTTGCCTTTCATCCTTTCGGGGTCGATTAAATAAGTATCAGCTACGCACTGGGGTCGATATAATCGACTTAATACGTGTGCTTGTCTTTGTTTGTCCCCTCTGTGTGTAGCCCCTTTTGGGTAGAAAAGAAATAAAAAACATGACCACGCCGGGCCTAATTCTTAGCAGTGTTTCATCTGTCTGTACGTTCTGAGTTCCAATTCCGTTGGAGTCGACTTTTCTTTTCGAGGACGATAAATTAAGTACCTGTTGAATACTGGAGTCGATCTAATCGACTGGCCCCCTCCACCAAAATTTCGGGCCTTCAACCTAGAGTATTTTCAACTATATCCAAACATTTCATAAGCATGCATGCATTCACATATATACATATATATATATATATACGCTCCCTTCGTCTCTTACACATACGCACACTTGGACATATTTCAATAATCAGTAATTCCTTTAAATAGTTTAATTTATCAATTATGTACCTTTTTTATATTGTACTTTCTAATTGCTTTAGTCACTGCAATGCCGCCATGAATAAGTGCGGCGGTACCGGTTTTGAATAACTTTTCATCGAGTGAATCTGGTCCAGTACTGACGTTTTTAAAGTGTGATGCTTACACTTTCAAATCTTTTCCCAACTGCTAAGTTATCGGGAAGTAAAGCCACGAACACCGTTATTCAAGCAGTGGTGGGTGCTTAACACATACACGGTGTATATACACAGGCGTATTCACATAGCTGTATACACACATATATACAACCGGCTTCTTTCACTGCTAAAATTATTCACACGTCTTTGATTAGCCGAAAGGTATAGCAGATAACCGACAGAGTAAGGTGGTTGTCAAGCAAACGTCAAACAACACAACTACGCTTGCGCCTATGCATACAAGACAATTATCCTTATTCACACTCAGACACACATACACGCACAAATAGACACATACACATGCACACACACACACACATGTACACACACATGCACACACACATGCATACCCACATGCACACACACACACGCACATAATATATACATATATATATCTTCTATTTTCTATTTTCTCTATTTTTTGTGTTCCTTTCTGTCGAAGAGCGTAAGCTCGAAACGAAAAAGACTTTCTCACTTCCCGATCGTTAAACTAATACATCGGTATGTTATTTATATACCCGTCTTCGTTTTCTTTTTGTTTTCCTTTTGTAAATTCTCACTATATTTAAATAAAATGATATATGTATAAAAATGTTGAAGTAGATTCGTCACTCAATTTGGAGGTTTCCAAAAACGATTTCCAATATTGATTCTTCATATTTTGCTAGTAGTTTACAGGCGTAAACTTGTGAATATGAAAATAATACTTGTAAATGGTTTGTGAATTCATGGAAAGAAATCCCATAAAACTCAACAATTTCCTTTCTCAATTCCTTCGTCAAGAACTTTATTTATACTTTTTGCACTAAATACTGTAATATATAATTAATTTAATAAATTTAAATCAACCATGAATTTGCATACGTTTTATATCTCTGTACGAAGCGATAGTCTGCATGAATTAAAATTATCTTATATATTTAAACATCTTCTCTTCTGTTTTATGGAATTCCTTTCCCTAAATTCACAAAACACCATATACAAGTATATAAAATGTTATGTAAATGTAAGATCCAATAATTCAGGTTTCGGAAGTTAGCAAGCTTCTAGCATTCCGTAGAAGGTATAAAAGCAACTTCCAGGTACAATAGTGGTCTATTGACATAGAAAGTTGCCAATGTTTCCCATATCGAAGTTATTTTACAGTTCACAAGCGATCGTATGCATGCAAATACAAAAATTCAAATTTAGGGACGGGAGCATGCAAACTCCATGCTACGTTTCCTAAGTAGCAGAACTTCGGAATTAATAATAACTCAACGAGGATACTCCACAAGCTACACATCCTACTGAAGATAACTCAGTTAAATCATAGTTGCACTGTCATCAAGGGATCCTAAGTTAACTCACGGGGCATGGACAATAATCTACCCTTCATTTAACTAAGGTATTTTCGGCTTGATGTGTAGTTGGTTGAGTCCCCCTTGTTGAGTAATTATAACTTCCGAAGTTTATCGTTACTTACGCTAACGCACAAATATATGCACACACATATATAAAATGAAATGTAAGATAGAATAATCGAGGTGTCGTAAGTTACTAAGCTTCGAGCAGTCCATAGAAAGTAGAAAAACAAGTTTCAGTTACAATAGTAATTTTTTTAAATAGAAGGTTGCAATTTTTTTTCCATATCGAAGTTATTTTACATTTCAGAAGAGATCCTATGTATGCAAATAAAAATTCAAATTTGTATATCAGTGTGCGAGCCTTTGTCACCTATCACCGCTTGACAGTCTCTGCAAGTGTGCTTATGTCTACGTAACCTAGCAGTTCCACAAATGAGACTAATAGAAAACATACTAGGCTTAAAAAAAATTCAGGGTGTCGATTTGCTCGACCCAAATACCTTTAAGTTGATGCTCCAAAATTGTCGGGAACTAATGACTGAAACAAGTAAAAGAATAAAATAATGTGTATACATATATGTGTGTGTTTGTATGTATGATATATATATATGTTCATATATATATACAGTAAATATATATATAAATATATATAATTTAAATAATCAGAAAATGGAGACACCTATTAGTCAACAACCAAACAAAGTGGACCACATCTGTAGATTACTTTTTAATGCAAAACATGACATAACATTTCTGTGACATAACAATTCTTACGGCCGTTTCGGCTTCCAATTTCAGTCGGTGCCTATGAAAGAAGTACTAAAATAATATTCATCTTCATAAGTTATTCGAACTAGTATATGGAGCTTCATCAAAGTGAATTCAAAATCAAGAAGTAATATAAACAAAGGGAAGAGGGAACAGGAATAAATATGACCCAAAAAGAAGCCAGGAGGCTCGAAATATTAAAATCATACCATCTTCCAGCGTAGAGCTTCGAAATCGTTAGGCAAAAGTGTGATCAATTTGTGATCTATTTACGTAAAGGGAAATATTTACTGGTTATTTCTGTATAAAATGGAGGAACCAGGGTATTTGAAAAGTTGTTAAATGAAGTTAGCATTGAAATAAGACAAGAACATTACTAACATTTCCGTAGACCACTGTTTCATCACTAGTTTGACTATAGACTTCGAAGCTCTACGCTGGAAAATAGTATAATTCTAATATATTGAACCTCCTGGATTTTCTTGGGGATATGTTCTTTCCTAAATCCTCTTCCCTTTGTTCATTTTATTTTCACGCTTTTGTATTCTCTCTTATGACCCCCACCGCATGTACTAGTTCGCATATCCTATGAAGATGACGAATATTATTTTCGTAATTCTTTCGTAGGCACCGACTGACATTGAAAGCAGAAACTGTTGTAAGAATTGTTATGTCGCAGAAATGATAAGTTATCTTTCGTGTTAAAAAATAAACTACAGATGTGGTCCAATTTGTTTGGCTGTTGATCAAATGTTTTCTCCATTCTCTGATTATTTATATTTGATTCCTGATAAACTTTTGTTTACACTGTTGTTACTTCAAACCTACGGGCACAGTGTGCCTGCATACCCATGTTAAGGGATAGAATAGGTAACTTATACCGTTAGTAAATACGAATATTTATGGCCTAGTCGGTTACTTTCACCGCTAATGTTGCTTACATTACATATATATTCTGTAAAATATAGCATCTAATATATAGAATATATCGCGTAGTGCTACATTCGCTTGACTTTAGTAAACGTCTGTATTAGTATATACATACAGTTGATATTTCAAGCGAATTTTAAAATAAATATGTATTTAAACATTAAATGTCTTTGCCAAAATATTTCGGAAAAAAGAGAGTGTATGAATATTAATTAAATATACTGTATATTCCTTGACATATATTCAAAATGTATGCTAATATTGTAAATTTCCTCTACTTGAAAAATCATTATAGAAATCTGAAGGCTATATCTAATGTTTCTATAATTCGTAGCACACTATTTTTTTCATCAGCTCTTTACACACGATGTCACCGTATAGAAAATAATGTATATTTGTTTGTCATGTTAATTTTCCCATTTATTCTGAGAAACATTTATGTTGATGTTGCTCCTGTGCGCCATTTCTCTATCCCCCTCTCCTCACTCACTCTCTTCTGCCTTTCTGGTTTCCATCTCTCTCCTCCCTCTCTTTCTTCCAGCCCTCACTGTCTGCCTGTCTGTCTGTCTCTGTGTCTCTATCTCTCGCTCTCCTGTTTCTTACAGTTTCTCATTATCCACTTCCACCCACTTGCTTTTAATCAGTGTGAAGGAATCGTATGGCACTAGCGATGTATGTACAAAATATGTTAAAAGTTTCCACAGATATTTCGGCTCCCAGTTCGAACCGTCTCTATAATCCCTGCGATAAATGAATTATACATAATAAATAATATACATTAACGAGCTTCATAATAAAAAGTATCTTCAAATATGTGTTTCGATTGAATGAACAACCATGTTTCTTTCTTATTTTCCAAAGTTAATTATTTTCATAGGAGTCATGTCTTAGTATAAAAGAAAATAAAAATATTTACAAATAATGCTGTAATTTTTTTGCGGGAAATGTTATGACTACATCTACTCATTGATCAGTGTCGCAGTAAATAATGGAATATTTGGTTGATTACAGAAACTGCACTACTTCAGTGAATAAAACAGGTAGAAGAAATTGTAGAGTTAACATACTCGGAAATCTAAAGTGACATAAACGGATATCATATATGTATGCCCGCACAAAATATGTATGTACATAGAGTGGCTGTGTGGTAAGTAGCTTGCTTACGAACTGCATGGATTAGAGTTCAGTCCCACTGCATGTCACCTTGGGCACGTGCCTTCTACTTTCGCCTCAGGACAACCAGAGCCTTGTGAGTGGATTTGGTATACAGAAATTGCAAGAATCCCGTCGTGTGTATATATATATATATATATATATATATATATATATATATATATATATATATATATATATATATATATATATATATATATATATATGTATGTATATATATATGGGGGGGGGACTGAGTGTGTGTAGTTGTATTTACGTCTCTGTGTTTATCACCATCGCTTGTCAACCGATGTTGGTGTGTTGACGTCCATGTAACTTAGTAGTTCGGCAAAAGTGGTCGATATAATAATTACTACGTTTTCAAAGAAAAAGTCCTGGAGACGTTTTGTTCCAGTAAAGGTGTAGGAGTGGCTATGTGGTAAGTAGCTTGCTTACGAACCACATGGTTCTGGGTTCAGTCCCACTGCGTGGCACCTTGGGCAAGTGTCTTCTACTAAAGCCATGGGCCGACCAAAGCCTTGTGAGTGGATTTGGTAGACGGAAACTGAAAGAAGCTCGTCGTATATATGTATATATGTATATGTATATATGTATGTGTGTGTGTGTATGTTTGTGTGTCAGTGTTTGTCCTCCCAATATTGATGGTGGTGTGTTTACGTCCCCGTAACATAGCGGTTCGGCAAAAGAGAACACTAGAATAAGTACTAGGCTTACAAAGAATAAGTTCTGGGGTCGAGTTGCTCGACTAAAGGCGGTGCTTCAGCATGGCCAGAGTCAAATGACTGAAACAAGTAAAAGAGTAAAAAGAGTAAAATAGTGTATAAATGGACATGTGCATAGGTATCCTGACTTAGATTTCATCATCTTCGAGGTCGGTGAAATTGGCAGCAATTGAAAAATCTCCCCCTCAAATTGCTGCCATTGTGTCAAAATTTGAAGCCGATATTATTTGACATGTTTGAGAGGATTAAAGACGAGTTACTGAAACACAAAGAAATATATATTTTCATCGATTCGATTTAAGATTTATAAATAACTTAATATTTGTAGTACACATTTACATCATAAGGAAAATAAAACGATATCAAAAATTCTTTAAGTTTAACATCGACGCTGATCCAAATTTTACTTTTGATGATTCCGTATTTAATGTTCAGTTCTAAAATATTAAATTTTAGAATATCGAGGCTTAAAAGTGAAATCCATATATAAACATATCAAACATGGTTGTGGTAAGAAGTTTGCTTCCTAACCACATGGATTTGCGTGTGGTCCTGCTGCGTCGCACCTTGGACGTTTAGTGTTGCATCGGTCCGACCAATGCTGGAAAGACGGAAGGAACCCCTCATGCGTGTATATATATATATATATATATATATATATATATATATATATATATATATATATATATATATATATGTAGAGGTGTATGTGTGGCAAGTAGCTTCCTTGTCCACCACATGGTTCCGGGTTCAGTGTTCTCTACTATAGCCTCGGGCCGACCAAATCCTTGTGAGTGGATTTGTTAGGCGGAAACTGAAAGAAGCCCGTCGTATATATGTATATGTTTATATATATATATATATATATGTGTGTGTGTGTGTGTGTGTGTCTGTGTGTGTGTGTGTGTGTGTGTTTGTGTTTGTGTGTCTGTGTTTGTGCCCCTCTCCCACAACATCGCTTGACAACCGATGCCGGTGTGTTTAGTCCCCGTATCTTAGCGATTCGGCAAGAGGTAGCGATAAATTAGTAGTAGGCGTACAAAGAATAAGTCCTTGGGTCGATTTGCTCGACTAAAAGCAGTGCCCCAGCATGGCCGCAGTCAAATAACTGAAACAAGTACAAGAGTATATATATATATATTTATTTATTTATATATATGTATATATATATATATATATATATATATATATATATATATATATATATATATATATATATATATATATATATATATATATAAAAGGATATTATTGTTTATAACAATATCATTGCAAAAGCATGCGTAAAAAAACCACAATGCTAAAAAATTATGAATTGATAATTATGGGTGCTAACAGGCAGTATCGGCCTACTAAATATAGCAGTCAAAGTTTATAGTTTAGTCATTTTGACTGCTATATTTAGCTATATGTGTGTGTGTGTGTGTGTGTGTGACAGAGAGAGAGTGAGAGAGAGAGAGAGAGAGAGAGAGAGAGAGAGAGAGAGAGAGAGAGAGAATTTGTCTCTTTATGTTTGTCCCTTACCACCACTTGCCAAGCGGCCTTTGTATGTTTACGACTCCGGAAATTAACGGTTCATCAAAGGAGAACGACCAGAATAGTATCAGCCCTAAACACAAAAGCACTGGGTCGATTCGTTCGACTAAAATTGGTCAGGCAGGGCACTACTACAGCATGGCCGCAATCTGATGACAGAAATAAGAGATAAATAGGAAGTAACACACAACGTTTAAGGAGGTAACCCACAACCTTTATCTCACTGAATCACAGAGGTAAAATTTTCGAAATAGAACTCAAATAAAATCAAGAACAATTAAATTTTAATGAGAAGTCCGCTGTCCAACTAATCTTTGCTGCTGTTTACTTTATTTTGGAAACATTACAAGCTTCTGTGCAAACAATATCACTTATATCAGCACGACCCATTAAAGCCTTATATGATTGATCCCCACGTGTTCCCAAACAAACAGATTAAATCGTCTAAGCAACACCAACGACAAGTAAAGAAATCTGCTGGGAAAATAACCTATTCCCTATCTACTATAGGCACAAGGCCCGAATTTTTTGAGCAGGGACTAGTCGCTTTGATCCACCCCAGTACGCAACTGGTACTTAATTTATCGACCCCGAAATGATTGATGAAAGGCAAAGTTGCCCTCCGCGGAATTTGAACTCAGAACGTGGTGACGGGTGAATTACCACTAAGCACTTCGTCCGGAATGCTAACGTTTCTGCCAGCTCACCGCCTTTAAATATTCTTTTCTACTCTAGGCGCAAGGCTCGAAATTTTTGGATTAGATCGACCACAGTGCACTACTGGTACTTAATTTATCGACACCGAAAGGATGAGAAGCAAAGTTGTCCTAATGTGTCTGCCACCTCGCCGCCTTCAAATAACCTATTCCCATTCCAGCTATACTCATTCTTATGGAAACCATTTAAGTGTCAATTACCTAGCAGACGACACACCTAAATAAACGAACCTGGTTAGAAAGCATTAAATACTTGACTGAACTGTAACATCCACATCTCCAAAAACAACAATGTTCATTTTCTATTACTCCCCAAACAAAAATAACAAATTCGCCTAGTGGCATATCTGCTGACCAATTAATCTTTTTCCAAACTATTTTCTCTTGTGAAACTTCTAAAAACGGTTCCGCCCACATTTGATTAAAGATTATGCATGGCTGAAATCTGAACACTTAACACTACTCCAAATTTCATCAATAGAAATCTTCCAAAATATCTTTCCATCATAACGTATACTACAACATAATGATAATTCAATACAGCTCCACATTCCATAGAATATTTAAACTCAGCAGAAATTACATAAGATAAACTCAAATATATTACAGGCCGAAAATCACTGTCAATGCTGCTCTTGCTAAAGAATTGTGTATGTGTGTGTGTGTGAGCGTGTGGGTGTGTATGTGTGTGTTCCGATACACACATATATATATAAATATATATATATATATATATATATATATATATATATATATATATATATATATATATATATATATATATATATATATATATATATATATATATATATACACTCACACATATACGTTTAATCACTGCTATCGCTGAACGAACTTTTACGATATTCAACGCAAACCCATTATATAGAATGTGCAGAATTATGTGTTGTTGTCGGTACACGAATAGAATTTAATACGTTAATGCTTTCGTTCATTGACAGTTGACATGCAGTAATTTAATGTAAGATTACACTATAATGCTAACTACTTTATAACACGAGTCAGCTCCACCTTGTGACAATATTTATTCAAATCATGAGCGAAAAATTGGAACATTTATTGATTAATCATATAACTGTATTTGTACACAAATCATCATCGCCGTCAGGATAATATATAATGCTGTCTTTGTCTTCATTACTTATATTACTTATATATAATCGTGATTATGTATATCTGCTACAGAATAGTGGCTCCAACATTACAATGATTTAATATTCCTAAGCAGCTGGCGGAAAATGTATCTACAGCATCAGTATTCTGTCGAATATCTACACTTCAAACCTTCTACACAGATGGGAATGGAGTAAACTTCGATTCACATACAAATATTCCTTTTCAAACTCCTAAATTTTTGTTTAGCAAAAGGTTTACGAGATAATTAGAAAACTACACCGCAGCAATTTACGTGTCTTTTTAAAATATCGAAAATAGTTAAAACACAATGAGAAGCGAGAATTTTCATCTTATTTCTGAAATGTCATTCGTATATGCGAATGTAATCTTTTTCAAGTGATAATATTTGAAAACTCGAAAACAACTACAGTTGCATATCATACGCACACACGAACTCCTTCTCTCTCTCTCTCTCTCTCTCTCTCTCTCTCTCTCTCTCTCTCTCTCTCTCTCTCTCTCTTTATATATATATATATATATATATATATATATATATATATATGGACAAATAAACATAGCCTTACACACACATGTATCTTATATATGCGTATATGTATATATATATATATCTTATTATGTTTACGCATAACGGAGAAAGTATGGCATGTATGTGAATTGTACTTACCAAAGAAAACTAATGAAATTGCCAATGTGTAACATGAGAATTATGTACGGCAACTGAAATCACTGAGACCAAAATTGTCTTTTCCCATATTCGTTAACTTACATTTTATCAATCTTACACTATTTCTTTATATATTATATCGACAAAAAAAAATTTAACACAAGACATGATGGTTAGTTGCAACTTGAGCTTGACAAATACAAGTATTGTTGTCCTTAAAACTATACGCTATAGTTCCGTAATATTATTGACATTTGGAACTCTTGGTAACTTAATAGCTATTAGTACATTTTGCATAAATGCAGTGCCTCGATCTAAAATCACTACATACCTTTTGACGCTTCTTTTTGTGGATTTAATTGCGGACTGGATGAATTTTCCACGTTTTATTTGGTTATCCTATTATTGGAAATCTCGAAACACGAATGTTACCTTCTTAAACTCTGAAACGTTCATATGTCTGACTCTTATTACAACTATCTACTCCTCTTGGATAATCATCGCTATTTCTGCTGAACGCCTCTTAGCTGTTTGCTGTCCATTTTCACGGCATCTTTCTACGAAAGAATATATTCCAAAACTTGTGTTGTTTATTCTTCTTCTGTGTGTATCTATAGTGTTCTTCTGCGCAGCATACATTATACAGAATCTGTTATATATGTACCTGTTTTCAATAACTATTTACTCATTTATACCAGCCGTATTTTTAATTATAAGCTCGGTTATCTTCATTTATATATTACAAAATCGACCACAGCTCGGACAACAACGTCACAAAAATGTTACCACGCACAACAGGAATATAATGTACATTGTTATTTCTATAAATGTTGTATTTTTGTTGACAAAATTTCCTATAACTATTTACTCATATGTAATAATACTGAAATATTGCACGTTTAATGGAACTTTACTTTTATTAGACGTGTTTTCTATGGTTAATAATTGTATTAACTTTATACTATATTTCACATCAAGCAAGATTTTTCGTGGGAATTTGATGTCAATTTGTCTGAAAAAGGAAATACCAAAGAGATATGATGTATACCATTTAGAACAGAACATGTGATCATTACACAGGGGAAAAAATTTGAACATAATTTCTCTTGAGTTTGCCTTTTTACTTGATTTTCGACTAAAACTGGCATATGCTCATTTCGAACAATATTCGTTTTTCTTCTATTGCGTCAAACTGTTTATCTACAGCTTACTCTCTGAATAAGCACAATTGGATTGTATGTCCGTAAGTAATAGAGCTGGTTAGCTGCTTTTATCATTTTACTGATAACTTTGCAGAACATTTTCGAAAATATTTTCTGTCGTTTTGCGTCTACAATTTTTACAATTAATCCTAGGTAATTTCATGCTGGTGAACACTGAAATTCCCTAGAAATATTCTATCATGTCAAGTCTTTGTTAAACAGGAATTGTACAAAACAAAAATGTCCATTTTGTCATTAAATGTAATACTGAAATTAGAAACTAACACAGACCAAATAGTACTTTTTATTGTTTAAGGAATGTTTAATTATTTATCTTAGATTCAGCTACTCAAGAAATGAAGTTTCTGTTTGTTGCATTCCGTGAATAATTTACATCAAGACAATCTATTTTCAGGGGCCAGCATTGGTCAGTCATTATACTTGTGTTCTACCTGCCTTGATATTTAGTCTCCATGGTCTCAATATCCTGGTGAAATCTACTTCTTTGATCATCACATATTTCACTATGATTTTCTGGGGAGGGTTCCATATAACTGTGCAGGAAATGCCTTTTTAAATTAATGTTGCAGCCTAGCCATCGAAAACTGGTTGACAGCGTCTGCACAAGTTCTTCATTAATTGATAACTTTCTGTTTCCCAGAAATTAGACATACCTGCTGCAAAAGCATTACATGCTTCTTTTACAATGCCAGATATGATCTACGATTACTGCTCGTCCTGCAACAACCACTAAATCTTTGGTTCATCAAACACACCAACCTTAATTTTCTTACAAAACAAAGCTGCTGCCTTTCTACTGAAGTCTTTGAAACGCTCAATGTCTTAGTGTTACAACACCTGTTTTACACATTACATGAGGTACTAAGGATTTGTCTTGATCACCCTGTTTCATGCCAAAGTATGGTAAGCATTCTTCACAAAATCTATGATTTTGTTTTGCAGCCCAGATAGAGTCTAACAGCCACAAAGATAGCAAAAGACATCAAGACTGTTTTTGCGTTTAGTTCTCTCCCAACATTTGTAAGTTAAGGAATGATATGCTCATATTTCATGTATTGGAAATATCAATAGAAAAACCAGAACAACGCAAAAGTTTTCTCTCTTTTTTCCTTCCCATTCCCCTTCCTTTAATAGACTATTCCTTAAATAGCTATCTGCTGGTGAATTGTTAACACACTCAAACAAACTATTTAGCGACGTTTTTGCGGCTCTTTACATAATGAATCCGAATAACACCAAGGTCAGCTTTGCTTTTCATCCTTTCGAAGACGATAAGTAAAGTAACAGGCTAGTGCTGGGGCTGATGTAATCCACTCCTCTTAAGTTTTCTGTCATCTGCCAAAATTAGAAATAATTACTATCCCATTACTTATGAGGTCTTTACACAGAATAAGTTTACATTGACCACGGTCTAACTGTTATTTAAATTATGAATACTTCTCTCTGTCTCATTTTCTCAGCATATTCCACTTCCTAACTTTAGGTCTCACATAACCGTGCTGAAACTTTGACAAATCGGAATTTCATTATCGGTTTAGAGAACATTGTAATCAATGATTTGATCTTACGTTTTCTTTTCTAACAAAATCTATCACTTGTTTAGCAGCAACAAATTTTGTGGATAATTAACATGTATCCCTGTGTTGAAGCGGCCAGCTAGTACAATCGTTAACTCGCCGCGAAAAATACTCTAAGGAATGTCATACGTCATTACGCTCTGAATTTAAAATCCCTCCGAGGTCGACCTTGGCTTTCGTCATTTCGAGATTGATAAAAGAAGTACCAGTTGAACACTGGGGTTCATGCCGTAGACGTACCCCGACTCCGAAAATGCTAGCTTTAAAAGAAAATCTAAAACCAATATGTATTCATTTGGTTTTAATACCCAGTAAATTAAACGCATGTTATGTTGAGAACATATTCATGAATATGTTTTACTTAAGGATATTTTTCAGTATTTAAATGCTGCATAGTAATATTTGCGGCTCACTTGCATCGCTTCACATAAATTGTTTAACATCTTATATTAATTCTGCTTGTCATTCGTTAATCAGGCCGTCGGTAACGCTTTCACGTGATGAGAAAAAAATAAGAGAGAAAGAAGAGGAGAGAGGAAAAGAGGGAGAGAGAAGCGTCTATGCCGTGAGGTAACGCTTTTAAGTAGTTAACTGAAGGGAAAGAGAAGAGAAAGAAAAAGAAGAGAGGAAAAGAAGATAAGGCAAAGAGTGAGACAGAAAAAGAGTGAATGAAAAAGCGAGTGAAAGAGAGAAAAAGACGGAGAGAGGAAAATAGAGAGAGAGAGAGAATCGTTCATGATGTGAGGTAGGGGGAATGTAATAAGGCGAAGACTGTGACAGAAAAAAGGAGAAAGAAAAAGAGAGAGGGAGAGAGAGAAAAGCATCCATGATGTGAGGTAAGAGGAACGTAATATATTTTATGTGGTTAAAAAAAGTTAGTTGAAAGTAGTGAAGATATAGAGGGGGAGAGGAAGAAGAGAGGAGGAGAAAGAGGGGCGAGAGATGGGAGAGAGAGAGAGAGAGATAATGGTGGTGAAGGTGGCGGTAGTCATTGCATAGTGAAAAGTGTATATTTTAAAAATTGAACTAAGTCTTTTTCATATCACCTGTCACTTAACGCATACGCACAAGTGGAATTCCGTGAAATATTCACGCTTATTTCCGTGGCAATTTAACTAAATGTCGTATCATATGTACAGAATATATATTTTCTTTTATTTGTTTCATTCATTTGGCTGAAGCCATGCTGGAGCACCGCCTTTAGTCGAATAAATCGACCACAGAACTTATACTTTCTCAGCCTAGTACTTATTCTATCGGTTATAGTAGAAGACATCTACCCAAGTTGCCACTCAGTGGGACTGAGCCCGGAACCATGTGGTTGTGAAGCAAGCTTCTTACCACAGAGCCACTCCATTTTGTTAACTGGATAAATGGAAAACTAAGAATGATTATTTATTTTATGAGTGTTGTGAATTAAGTCTATAAAATTGCGCATAAATAAAGAGTATAAATAAAGTGCATTAAATGATCATCGTATTCCAATTTCGTTCAATTTTCAATGAGTAACAGATGAGTGACTATTTTACGAATACAGACACAACACAGGCTTTTGGGATAAAGTTTTCACACATAACCCAATAAGCTTACCGTTAATTTCGTGAAATATTCACGGGTCCTGCTAGTACAGTCAATAATAACTTTACTTCTATTAATTAAAGCTCTCTAATTTGTTTCAGTCATTAGACTGCTGCCACAGTAGAGAACCGCGTTGAATAAGTTTAACGAATCGAATCAAACCCCACTATTCTTTTTTTTTAAAGCCTGGTACCAATTTTAACTGTCTGTTTTACCGGGCTCTTAAGCTGTAGGGACATAAATACACTAACCCCAGTCGTCCACCGGTGATGCGGGAGAAACGGAGTGGCAAATACACGCACAAATATGCGTGTGTCTTTACATATAAAAAATATACATGACGGCTTCTTTCAGTCTCCATCTATCACATCCACTCACAAGATATTGGTCAGCCCTGTGTGAAATGTTTCATATACATATATCAGTATAGACGCTTGTGCAAGCTGCCATGCAGAGGGACTGAACCAGAAACAACGTGGCTGGTAAGGAAACGTTTAACCATAGAGCCACGCTTTCATCTATAATTGTGTAATAACTTTAATTCTGTTAATTGTCTAAACAACAGGAGAGTGATCTCCACCATTATTTTATCGAGATGGTAGTGGTGCGTACAAAGGATAATTTATTCAAAAATTAAAATGACTATTTCTTTTTATAATTTTAGCGATTACACAAAATATAAATTATTATTTCTTCTTTTGTCCATTCTGAAATACGTTGCTTCTTTTACATCGTGTATTATTATTATATATTTATTTAATGCTGTACATTACAGTGATTCAAATATACGAAATATAATAACTGCACAATTCATGCTGCAGCCCTGAGATATTAATTTACATACTGAAAGGTGGCGTTTCACTGACATTATTTATTAAATTTGACAAAGCAGACGTTCAGATTTACGTGGTGCAAAATGATCTAGTTGCCTAATTATTTGACATTTTCTGAGCAGCCAGAAGCAAATCAATTTTATAAATTTTTCTCCAGGGCAGCATAGCAAACGCACTTACTAACAAATATACTATTGTGATCCGAACATCAAATTATGTACACCCACATCCATACCCACGCACGGTTCTGTGTGTGCGTGCGTGTCACACACACACACGCATGTATGTATAGGGGCGTTGTAGTTCGCTAGAAAGTTTATAATATCGAAGACTGTAAAAAGAGAGAAAATAGACAGCCTCTGAGAATGCTAAAAGTTTAATAAAACTTTTATATTTCAGGCGCAAGAGCCCATCTTATGACGAAAAGAACAATCTAAGAAAAGTTCAGTTATGTAGGCTCCTTTAAACCATTCATATTCTATAGGGTTTGGTATTTTTATAGAAGCTTAAAGCTTATGGCATTCAGCGTGCAATGACTAGGGAAAATAGTCTAATAACGAGGTATATAAGCCTTCCACAGAACAAAGAAGGCTTTCCTATCCGCCTGTAAGCGTAACACACTTAATCGCGTTAACAAAGGGATGTGGCCTCGTGTCCCACGCAGATAGGAAAGCCTTCTATTTTCTGTCGAGGGCGTATATGCCCCCTTATTAGACTATATTCCTCAATCAATGCACGGTGATCACCACAAGCTTTAAGCGTGTATAAATATACCATTATTAGTATTTAAAGGATTGTAAATTACGGCACCGTATAACAAAACCATTCGCAACATTAGACCTTATGGAAGAGTAGCAGTCGCTCTCCAAACGTAGGTGTAACCGACGTCCCACGTGTTGGGGTAAGCAAACAAACACCCAGCTGTTGGTATAAGCTACAGACCATATATATATATATATATATATATATATATATATATATATATATATATATATATATATATATATATATATATATATATATATATATATACATGGTGCGATGAATAAATTGTCGTCTAAAATGCGCAAAGATGCAAATAATACCGACATCCAATTTTAAGAAATATATTTACCAACATTATATAAAGATATCTTGAAATACTAAAGAGTAAATTCATTGAATAAAATTGCCAAAGGTTTCAACCACAGATTCCAGATGACTTGGGAATCTCCTGCAGCCCTTACGGGTGCTGTTGAATGCTGTCATAATCCTTTCTTTCACTTCATCTTTGGTTTTACAAGGAATTTTGTTGTTCTTTAGCTCAACTGCGCCCCACGCATAACAAGATCTTTGTAGTCTAGGGTGTTAGGCGTCCAGATGTTAGGAGTGATGTGGTCGCAGAAATTTTCTGACTGCAATGACTAGGTTCTCCTGCTTGTGAGGCATGGTGCAGTATCCTGTTTTCCTCAAAGACGGTGCCCAACTGACCATACGATCGTGTGTCGTCGACAAAATCAAATGTGCAAGCGCGAAATTAAAGATATAAAATGGCGAGAATTTGCCCATCGTGTCATGCATAAACACACAAACACATAAATTTTCTGTCTTTTTCCCTTTCAATCTCTCTCTCTCTCTCTCTCTCTCTCTCTCTTTCTCTCTCTCTCTCTCTCGCTCTCTATCTCTCTCTCTCTCTCTCTCTCTCTTTCTTTTCTCCCTCTATCTCACTAAGAAACAGATATTTCAACAAATGCGAAAAATGCTCTGTGTCACCTCGATCATCAACATTTAATAGGAAACCAAATTTGTGCTAACTAGCGGGTTTTTCTAATAAGCGAACAGCACTAATGAGATGATATTAAATTGGTTTAATTATTATACATAGCTAAAAGAAAAAGAAAGTCAAGCACACTGCTCACAAATATAAATTAATTAAAATAATTAAATAACGAAATATGTCTGAAATGTTCACTGCGCTTCTAAATTTCAGACTTTTTTGCTATTACGTTTCATATTGCATTTAATATAATACAGTGATGTACGGAAGTTGTCTTCCTTGCATTTTGTGACTTAAAGTAATTGTTAAGTAATCAGTTAGCTTTCCATTAGCAATGTCATTACCGCGACGAAGGCAGCGAGCTGGCAGAAACATTAGCACGCAGGCCGAAATGCTTAGCGGTATTTCGTTTGCCTTTACGTTCTGAGTTCAAATTCCACTGAGGTCGAATAAGTACTAGGCTTACAAAGAATAAGTCCTGGGGTCGATTTACTCGACTAAAGGCGGTACTCCAGCATGACCACAGTAAAATGTCTGAAACAAGTAAAAGAGTAAAAACAGTATACTCCCTACTATTTTTGCGCGTGATCAGAGATGCGCATCTCGTCAGCCAGTAAGTTTAAGGTCAAGCAACTGACAAGCAAGTCTGTGGTATTGAGCAGAATATTTGCTGTAGCCCAGCATTTATACCAAGAGAAAACGGTCAAACTAAAGTGCTTGACCCGAGCAAAAAAGAAAGAAAGAAAGAGTGCAATAGGTGAACAACGACATGTAGAAAACGAATATGAAGAAAAATGCTCACCAGGGAACGGTGGGGTGGGTGAGGGAGAAAATTCTATTCATATACGAGTGCGTATAATACAGATTATCTGAAAACTAATAATAAATTCTGTATTTAAATTTCACGAATATAATTTTTTTCCGTTTTCATTGACTATAAGGAACACATACAAAAACAAAATGAAAACACAATTATGTGATTGTGAACATATAGTATGTATAAAAGGAAAACAGAGACAGGATTAACAATTACCAATAAAATCCGAAGCAATAACTCTACACTACGGAGGACGCTCTTTGAAGGGGCCACAAAAGGACCCCACACATCCAGAACATCTGATTGCTATGTGCACTTCAAGCTGTTACACGTCTCCCTCCTACTCGCCACAAGCTACAAACGCATGGTCAGAGTAGACACAATCACGCCGGACATCCTCGCTAAATTCACTGACATCTCTCCATTTCCCGCTCCGACCTATATTTCCTTTCCAAGTGAAACTCGGAAATATTGATGAGAGCTTGGTTGAAGATGAAATATCAGTGTTCATTACTTTTAATAGCATCCACTACAGTATTTCTTTTGTCTTTGCCACTAAACAGGGGAAAACTGCCTGCCCTTTCCAGCCAAAAGAAGACGCGGGTTTATCCTCACGATGAACTCAGCCTAAAGCTAGATCCACCATACACGTGACTAAAGTTGTTTGATTAAGTTCCAAAAGTCTGAAATAGATGTAAAAAAATGAATTTCATTTTGAACACGTTTTAGGATTAATTTATTCATAAAATGGCGACAGCGATCTGACAGAATCGGGAGCAGATCGGACAAAATGTGTTGCAGTGTAATTCTGGCTGCACATTGAGTGCTCAAATTCCACTGAGGTCCACTTTACCTTTTATCCGTTCTGGGCTCAATAAGATGAGTACCACTTGACTGCTGAGTTCGATGTACTTTCCTTCACGTTCACAATTCTTAGCCATGTTCCACAACTTGAAATTAATTTATTTATATTCTGTAAATAATTTAAAGTCAAGTTTACAACACTTAGTGAATATGGATCAGCTACTACAGCCTTTGGCCAACCAAAGCCTTGTGAGTGGATTTGATAGACGAAAACTGAAAGAAACCCGTCGTATATATATATATAGGCATACCTCACCCTACGTCGTTAATAGGTTCCAGGAGACACCACTTAAGTCGAAAAACGACATAAATCGAATTAATTTGTATCTAGGCTAAACCGATTATAACCATTCCCCGTTATGTACTTTATGAATGCATTTTCAATAATACATTCAATAATAGGTTAGTAAAAACCTATTTTAAGCTTACAAACAAATAATATAATTTGTTTTTTTTTAATACAGTACAGTAAAAAAAACTTCTAATCAAAATTTAAGAATACAATTTGGCCGTGTTTACCGTACATGGTAGACGCTTTATTTATGAATGCAGTTTGCAATTAGGCATGAAAAAATAAAAGACTTTTTAAAGCTTAGCCTAAAAAACAAATTTCAGTAACTGTTATTATTTTGCAATAATAAAATAAGATTAAATTATTTTAAATTTATCAATACCAATATACAATGATTGAAACAAGTAAAAGAATAAAAGAATGTGTGTGTGTTTGTGTGGGTGTGCGTTCATGTATAGCTTTCTCTGTTTCCCCGTCCACCACAGAATGACAACCGCTGCTGTGACCTAGCCTTTCAGCAAAATAGCCCGATGGACTAAGTATCAGGCTTAACAAACGTAATGGTAGGACCGATTCATTCGACCAAATATACTTCAAGGTGGAGCCGCAGCATGGCCGAAATCTAATGGCGGAAAGAAGTAAAAGATAAAGGAAAGATAAATAAACAAACCATTTCGAAGAGACTCTGCAATATATAACACGATATTCCAAAGAATATCTTTGAAAATATTAACGAATCAAAAAAACAATAAAATTATTGATTTTTCGATATATATGATCTCGCTTCTCACGCGACTTTAGCATGTAGTCCACGCCTGCTATAATGATTGATGTAGGATAATATTTACTACTGGTGGTGGTTATTGACTGGTTACAGGCCGTGCACATAAACTGCACTCATCTTATTAAATTCGGGTGTGGCTTATATGCAATCACATGCTGTAGATATACCTTTGTGAGATCAATGCGTTTTGACGGGGTGACATAAGCATGTAGGATATGAATCTAAAATTAATTCGTAATAATAATAATAATAATAATAATAATAATAATAATAATAATAATAATAATGATAATAATGATAATAATAATAATAAGGATAATAATAATAATAATAATAATAATAATAATAATAATAATAATAATAATAATAATAATGCCTGGAAATAGAAGTAACTCGAATGTGCAGTTTAAGAACAGAAACAATTCGTATCATAGTAGGTGCATTAGATATGATAAAAATATTTTCAGACATGTACATAACAAAAACAGCAGAACTGACTAGTATATGAAACATACAAAAATAGCACTACTAGGCACCGCACGCATCGTACGTAAGACACTTTCAATACTATAAAATAAGAGCACCACAACAAACAACAGCACATACCCAAGGCACACGGAGCTGTGCTCGGTAATGCGGTGAAAGCACAAATCATGCCTCCTCATTGATATCACTGTCCCAATCGATATAAACGTATCTGTCAAGACCTACTAAAAACTGAGCAAATATAAAGATCTTGAAATAGAAATTAGCAAAATGTGGAATCTGAAGACGAAAACAATACATATTGTCGTAGGTGCCCTGGGAATGATAGCGAAACGGGCTGATTACTACCTAGCTCAGATACCAGGAAACCCCAAACTGGCTGAAGTTCAAAAGATAGGGCTCATGGGAACTGCCCATATCCTACGTAAACTACTGTCTATGTGATCTCAAATTTTAAAGCAAACACATAATTTTCTTATGGTTTCTTAAACATTCACTTGAACAAAACTGTACAAATCCAAATATATGGTACCCTAGGCATAACACCTACATGAACTTCTAACTTGTTGTCTCTTGAGGTCTCTGGGTGAGACTTGGATCCAACTTGTACAAATGCAAAACAAAAGTCAAACATAAAATAATAATAATAATAATAATAATAATAATAATAATAATAATAATAATAATAATAATAATACATTCTACTGGAAACACTAGGCTTCAAATTTGGGGAAAGGGGTTAAGTCGATTACCACGGAACTGGTACTTATTTACTCGACCTTGAAAGAATGAAAGTCAACTTCGGTGGAATTTGAACTCAGAACGTAGTGGCAGATGAAATACCGCTAAGAATTTCGTCCGGCGTGTTTAACTATCCTGTCAGCTCGCCGCCTTAATAATAATAATAATAATAATAATAATAATAATAATAATAATAATAATAATAATAATAATAATAATAGTAATAAGATAGTTCCAGGCTAAATAACAATATGAACGTACACTAAGAAGCTCTCTCCACACAAAAAATCAATCCAATAACATCTTTCTTAAATGTACGATGTCTTAATGTGACATACGAAGAAAGGCGAAACCAGCACCAGCAACATTGGAGAAACGCCAACTTCTCAGTATGTACGCAAATTGAATAATTACCTAAACATGCATATCTACATGTATCCAAGTACAAATGTTAATATTTACAAGCAACATAAATAGTGCCTACTCGACACACACGTACACACATAGAAAATTAAAGAAAACCTCACGTCACGATCGATCGACGCCAAACAAAAAGAAAAAAAAAAGCAAAGTGACTTCCCATAAACGAATAAAAATATGACCGAATTAGTTACTTAGTTCAAAACCTCATTAAACAGTGATACCTGGAAACGGCCACCAAAAAAACTTTAATGGAGGTGATTTTCGATTTACCAACCTAAAATATGATGGATATATCCACTCTAAGAACAAGAAGCGGTGCCATGTCTAAAATTCAACCCCGAGGAAACTGACCCGTCCCCTATTTTCACAGCCAATGCTTTAATGACAAGCAAAACTCATGCCGGTTCGGTCATCACCCGGGACAAGGACGGCGTTACCTAGAGGGGAACCTGAATGGGGTCGCAAAGTCTGCCGTTGGAACAAACCCTAAAAAACCCCGATGTTTTAGCTAATCACAACCAGGATATCCCTAACTTTAGACCTGTAGTAACGCCACCAAAAACGTCACATAAAACAAAATGCATGAAATGGACTAGAGAGGATTATAGAAATGTATTGAGAGCTTTCTATACACCCTAAATAAACCTAAACAATAACCGCATTGTACAAGCATATTTCCATGAAAAAACTTAGTGGGCAACGAGGTACGCAGATATATAATGGAAATTTACAGAAAAACAAAAGACGAAGATAGGTGTATGAAGAAACTGCAGGTGTATTAGTTTGACGCTATGTAAAATGAGAAAGTATTTTACGTTTCGGGGTTACGCTCTTCGGCAGAAAGGAATAAGAGAAAATAAACAGAGGGAGAATAAAAATATTTTGTGGATTTAGCGCAAATAAATTAAGCAATATACCTAGAGACATCATTAAGAATGAAAGGTTAACTGACGCTGATATTAGCCAAATTACGACACAAATATCTGATGGTGGACCAAATGAAAAACAGCCACAGAGCAGACGAAATAGGTAACAGATGCACAGAACCCAGTGTAGGAGCAGTACATCCCAACGAGGAAGCTGAAGAAAGATTAGCGGAGAACTGATATACCGGAGAAGATGAGACAATAAACCTACCTCAAGGACATAAGAATAGATATGACACAGAATTTGAGGTGAATAAGAGAAAAGTCATAGAAGCAAAAAAAGATATTGTGAGAGAACTCAACAAGACTGAGTTTACTAACATGATCGATAGAGAATCGCTACTCAGTTTAAAAAACGACAACATAATCATGATATATAATGTTGCTCTTAGACAGATCTTAAGAAATAAGGGAAATGCCCTAGCAATCTTAACTAACCTTATCTATCCCAATGCTAATGTTGTACCTGTTTAACCAGGTATCAGGACGAAACGTAAAAAAGAAAACAACCATGTCAATACACCTTCCAAGAGGAAAGTAGCAATACAAAGAGATGTCGAGTTTCTGTATCGGTTCACTGTGAATTTGCTAGAGGAATAAATGTTAAAACGAAACAAGCCACAAAAATAAGCAAAAATTTAAAATCAAAGGTGTTATACACCTCCCTGCAACGAAGGAACTAGTGAAACAGCGAATACGCCTGATAACCCAGCGTCTCAGAAGGTATGATGAAAGAATCAAATTTCCTTAATAAAGCAACGTATTCAAGACGGATGCAGACAAATTTTATAGGGAAATTGGAAAAAGTAAGATAGATGTAAAGGAGACTGAGGAAATGGAAGAGTTCTGGAAGAAGATATGGAGAAACAAAACAGAAAATAATGCTGAAGTTGACTGAGCAGGGCGTGAGAAAGTGCGAATGGATGAAGCTAAAGAGAAGAAATGGGAAGAAATAGAGATAGAAGAGCTAAGATGTGTTCTTAAGTAGTCTCACACATGGAAAACACCAGGACAGGACCGCATTTCCTAACTTCTGGCTGAATTTTTTTGACAGAAGTACGGCATAATTTCGCTGCATTTCCATCAGATATCCTCCAGAACCCAGAGGAAATACCTGCCTGGCTGACTTAAGACACAACATACCTTCTACCAAAAACTGAAGACTCAAAATTTCTAAACACCACCTACAAGATCCTCACATCCATACTAACTGAAAGAATATACACTTTTCTGAAAGAGAAGTTTACCCTCCCACAAACTCAAAATAGCTGTAAAAGGAATTATGAGTGCAAAGATCAATTACTCATCATAAATAAAATGGTTGTAGAGAATTGCCGAAGCAAAAAGATGAGTATGGCATGGATTGGCTACAGGAAAGCGTTTGATAGCGTCCCACGTAATTGGCTACTCAACGCCCTTGAGATGTATAACATCTCTAATGTCGTCTCCAGATTCTTATTAGGGAACATGATTTTGTGGGGAGCAGCATAGTTGATCATATAATAATAATAATAATAATAATAATAATAATAATAATAATAATAATAATAATAATAATAATAATAATAATGATAATAGCAATAATAATAATAATAATGATAATAATAAAACCAACAATAATAATAATAATAATAATAATAATAATAATAATAATAATAATAATAATAATAATAATGCCACTGCAGCCACAAAAGAAGCAGGATACTCACTCAAACCCATCCGAACAGGAGTTCTACCACCCAAACAGACCTTGTGGATAAATAACATCCAGAACAAAATTAAAAAAAAGAGAAAAGATTTATCGATTCTCAACGAAATTAGTAAACAATCAACGCAACTAAGTAACAAGAAGAAAACAAAAAATACTGTACAAATACAGCATTACAGAAAAAGCCTTACCTGAGGCAAAAGAAAAACTAAAGCAAGACATCCTTGCCAAAGCACAGAGGATCCGCCGGTATGAGAAACGCCAACGTTTCTTTGAACAAAACAAACAGTTCAAATCCAACCCCAAAAAACTCTACCAAGAACTGGGTAAAAATAAAATAGACATTACTTCAGCACCAACAGCAGAAGAACTAGAGAAATTCTGGAAACAAATATGGTCGGTGAAGCAACAACCCCAGAAAAGGACCATTAAAACAACGAACTTAGCACCTGAGCAACTCTGGGCCCCTATAACAACTGAAGAGGTCACCCAGACACTGCAAAGACTAAGCAACTGGAAGGCACCTGGACACGACAAGATCCCCAATTTCTAGTTAAAACACCTGCCATGAATGCATAAAAAGCTGGCAGAAAACTTTAACATACTAGCAGATCCAGAGACAATGCCTGAATGGCTCACAAAAGGGAAAACCATCTTAATCCCCAAATCCACGGAAACGGAGAAACCACAAAACTATAGTCCTATAACCTGTCTCCCTACGATCTACAAAGCCTTTACTGCAATAATATCGCAGAGATTGAGTAAACACCTGGAAAATAACAACCTGTTTCCAGAAGAGCAGAAGGGATGCTGCAAGGGCTCATACGGCTGTAAAGATCAATTATTCATCAATAAAGCCATAACTGAAGACAGCCGCAGAAAGAAGAAAGGCCTCAGTATGGCCTGGGTGGACTACCAAAAGGCTTTCGACAGTGTTCCCCACACGTGGATTCTGGAAACACTAGCCATAAACAAGGTGGCACCAATTATCATAAAATAAATAGAGCACTCAATGAACAAATGACAGACAGTGCTACGGCTCCAAACAAAAGAGGGACTTGTGAAAACGAAAGCCATCCCCATTAGAAGAGGAATATTCCAGGGAGACACGCTCTCTCCACTCCTGTTCTGCTTGGCACTCACATCTTTAACAGAATTGCTAAATAGAACTGGATGCGGTTACAAATGCTACGGAAAAACAGTCAGCCACCTTCTATATATGGATGACCTAAAATTATATGCTAAAAACGACAAAGAGTTAGAAACACTACTACAGACAGTACACGGCTTTACCAAGGAAATAGATATGAAATTCGGATTAGAAAAATGTGCCAAAGCAACCCTGAAAAGAAGAAAAATTAGTTAAAAGTAGCAATATAACACTAGATAAAGCCAATGAAATAAGAGAACTAGACGAAAGCCAACCATACAAGTATTTAGGAGTCACTGAACGAGATAGGATACAACATACACAAATGAAAGAAAAAATAAAGAAAGAGTACTATAGACGAGTTAGATCAATACTAAAAACAGAGCTCAATGCTAAAAACAAGATAATGGGTATCAACACTTTAGCTGTCCCAGTTATAAGCTACAGCTACAATATCCTTAACTGGACACTAAACGAACTATGTAAAATAGACAGGAAAACAAGAAAAATAATGACAGGATATAGGATGCACCACCCAAAATCTGACATAGAAAGGCTATATATACAACGCACAGAAGGTGACAGGGGTCTTATACAGCTAGAAAACTATTATAAAATAACCACCATAGGACTGCAAAAATACCTACTCCAGAAGCAAGGGAAACTAATACAAATAGCCACAAAACACGAGCAAAACAAAAAACTGTTTTCAGTATTTAAGGAAGCTGACAAATACAAACAAGAAATCAATCTACCTAACAAATACGAAGAAGAAGAAGAAGAAGAAGAAGAAGAAGAAGAAGAAGAAGAAGAAGAAGAAGAAGAAGAAGAAGAAGAAGAAGAAGAAGAAGAAGAAGAAGAAGAAGAAGAAGAAGAAACAACAAAAGCTATAAAACAAATGAAATCCAAACTAAAACAAGAACAGCAACGGACCATGATAACACGATGGCAAAAAAAAACCTACATGGTAAATACTGGGCTAAACTAAATGCGAAAGAAATAGACAGAGAAAAATCCCAGCAATGGCTGAGAAGCTCATGACTCAAAGCAGAGACTGAAGGATTTTTAATTGCTGCACAAGACCAGAGGCTCCCCACCAGAAATTACCAAAAAGTAACTGTAGAATATGTGGAGATGGACAAGAAACAATAAATCATATTATCTCTGGCTGCCCAGTCCTGGCTAAGAAGGAATATATTCACAGACACGACAGAGCTGGGACCTATATACACTGGAAGCTATACCAACACTATGGAATAACAACTGAAAAAAAATGGTATAAACATACGCCAGAAAAGGTCACAGAAAACGAGAAAGCAACCATACTCTGGGATATGCCAATACACACAGATAGAGAAATTAAGGCAAATAGACCAGATATAGTTGTCAAAGATCATGGAGAAAAAAATGCTTTCTAATTGATGTATCAATACCAGCAGATGACAACGTTTCTCTAAAAGAAATGGAAAAACTTTCAATATACAAAGACCTGGAAATAGAGATAACTCGAATGTGGAGTCTAAAAACAGAAACAATTCCTATCATAGTAGGTGCCTTAGGTATAATAAAAAAATATTCAGACAAATACATAACAAAAACACCAGGACTTACAAATATATGTAACATACAGAAAATTGCACTACTGGGCACTGCACACGTCCTACGCAAAACACTTTCAATACAGTAACCATAAGAGCATCACAGCAAACCACAGCACATACCCAAGGCGCACAGAGCTGCGCTCGGTAGTGAAGTGAAAACACGTTATAAAAATAAAACTACTGAACAATAATAATAATAATAATAATAATAATAATAATAATTATTATTATTATTATTATTATTATTATTATTATTATTATTATTATTATTATTATTATTATTATTATTATTATTATTATTATTATTATTGCAGTTATTGTTGTAATTATTATTCATATACAAATCGATCATATAATAATACATTCATGTTTTGCTTGTATCTTAATCGATTTTTTTTTCTTTCAAATAATATTACAAACTTAATATATTAATGTAATATTATTTACCGAAGTGTTAGCTAGCATTAGGTTGATTGCTTTAACTGAACAGAAAAGTCGTCTAGATGATTGTTTAAAGTAGACTTTTAGATTTACTGAAACTAATTAATTATCGTATTTTAAGCAGATAATTGAATGGGAAAAATAGTGGATTCGGCGTTCGATCCAATTATTAATGCTTCAACAGTAAGTGACCCGATATCAATATTTACTAATACACTTTAGGGAAGCCATTTATTACTTTAACGCCTGGCTAGTGCAAAGTATTAAGACTATCCACATATCCAGATAATTGCCGTACAAACGAGATTACAGTGTCAGATTCAATAAACTGACATTGTTTTGTTTTTGTTTCATGTTCTTATTAAGTATATCATTTGCATATAGGTTGCAGATTTTCGTTTCCAAGATAGAAAAGACAAAATACTTTGTAAAAAGAAAGATGTCAACTAAATCCATTCTCTCAGAGTGCGACAACAAATTATTTGAAGGAGATCTTTGCTAATAATTATTCTATGCATTTATTTATGTTTTGCTGAATTTCGAAGCAATGAAGTTATGGACATAGCATATAAATTTATTACAAGGATGTGAACAAAAAAAAAAAAAAAAATTGGAATCATATCTCCTTTTTATTTCTGCGTTTACCAATAAAACGTAGAATATATCTCAAACGGATACCTTCTCATTCAATTGTCAGAGAGCCAAAGATGGAAATTCGACTTTCATTACTGCCCTACCAAAATTAAGAGCCAAATTCCCTTCAAAATCAATTTGTCTTTGTTTTAATACCAAATTAACAAGAAATGACATAATATGTAAAGTAAAGATAATATTGTCAATATTTGATCATAGTTAACGAAGAAGAAGTTCGATTAGTTCAAATAGGCCATAAAATGAATACAACAGCTGAAAAGCGATTTCATTTTGTGAATCACCCACTGAACATCTGTTTCATTTACCTTGCATGATATTGCAGGTAAATCATCTCCAAACAACAACCTACCTTCTGAAAAATAACCAGCGTATTCAGACATGCGGCCTTAAGCAGATATTACCTTTTCCGAAAATAAAGAATATTCACACGCAGACTACCATTTATTTTGATAAATGGTTGTCCTCATTTGGTACGGTTCTGAGAAGAAATTGTTTGTGCCTAATTCATCTCGTGCGTCACAAACTAACACTGAAACTTGTTAGATTACAAGCGAAGCACACTAATACTGAGATAATCAAAACATCAATGCTTCTTACCTATGCTGTGTGTCGGGTCAGTGCTTCTTCAACGGAGCGCCTTGAATATCTGTAAATATATTTTAAGCTTTTACAATACTTATATCTTTGCTTGATCAGTTTATAAAATATGCTTCATTCATATTCTTTTTATTTTTACGCAAATGTGATATGTAAAGGAAGGTAAACAATAATTATAAATATTTTTTTTTCTCGGTCGTAGTTTTTATTTTCCTTCCCTTGTAAAGATGCATTCGTGTGAATTATATCATAAATTAGAACTGCTACTGTGTATATCCAGTGTTCCGACATGAAAATATCTTGTCTTTCTACACTTTACAAACAACTTTCATAACATGGTAATAAGCAATCAGCCACTCTGCTATCAGTAACAACTGAAATTCCATCTTTTTATGTATCTTCCATCGAATATAAAGGAATTTGGAGAAATTGTGAGAATATATTCTATTATAATAATGAATAACACTGGAATATATAATGCTCTTCGTTTTAGCTCCATTTCAGTGCTGATTTTGGGGACTCTGGGCAACCTCCTTATAATAACAGTGGCGTGTTCGACAGCTATGAAAGAATATAGAATTGCTTCTCGTCTTATTTCACTAGCGATTGTGGATACCATTACTTTATGGGTGAATGCACTGAAAATTATATTAGATACTTACGGATTTCAATACTCAGAAAGTGTTTTTTATTTGCTAACCCTGATTATTATAATTTCAAACGAAATGTCTTCATGGTTAACGGTAATAATATCAGCTGAACGCATGTTGGCAGTTTATTGTCCATTTCTAATTCTGAACGGATCAACTCAAAGGTTTATTATTGCGGGATCCATTGCATTTGTTTCAATATTAGCAATTAGCATAGGAGTAGTATTCAGCAAAATTGTCCCGCAAAACCTAATAGTTTTGTTTCTAACCATCTTATACTCCTTTATACCAGCAACACTTTTAGTTATCAGCAACATCCTTATGTCATACAAATTAATTCATAGACCAAATCTCGGCCAAAATAACCAACACAATACACAATCAAAGGATACTATATGTCTTGTCATTAGTATAAATGCGATATTTATATTCACAACGGTTCCTGTTGCGATTATTGCGAACGTAGACGAGTATACTCGAACTCAGATATCCTTTCTAATTGCAGATTTTGTCGCATGCCTAAACAACAGTTTAAATTTCCTTGTATATGTGTGCATTAGTAAGCAATTCAGAGACAAAACAAAGAAAATGTTTTCTAAACAGAAATGAAGTTTTAGCAACGAATTTCCGGTCGTATTAAATATCAAAACAATGAATTATCTTTAAATGAACCACATGGACTTATGGGATTAACAAAGTAAACCAAAAGCTGCTTTATGGAAGATATACTGCAAAAAAAATGTTAAAATATGGATTTGTAATTGACGATAACAATTATGTTTCTTTTTTTTTTTTTGACGTACGAGATGGGTTGTCCATTTAAATAACTCGGGTACTAAATGCAAAGAAGAAAAAAAGAAACTGACAGAGAAACACAATTTTGATCATCAGCGATTTAGTCTGAAAGACAACATATATTGTTAGAAGATTTAAAGAAACAAAACCTCACTATATCACACACAACTTAAAACATATACATATGCGGTACTACATGTCATTTAAAGGTCGAAATGTAAGGCCCTCTTGCTATTCCGGCGCTCGGGCAACGCCAGCGCTGGGGTTCCACACGGATTTTATATAGTGGGTTAGTAGAGTCTAAATGCGACGATGGCCTGCGGGAGACTCTAGGTCTCGGGTTTATTCAACTGGACAGCCTGTTTCACTGTACATTCGGGTTGAGAACGTTGAACAAATTCCAAAAGTCATTAACCTGGCAATGGTACAGAGGTGCCTTGCCCGTCGGGGATAAGCTCGCAGGACACGGTAAGCGTCAGTCGCCGACCTGTCAAAGATGCGGAGGAGACAGGGAGACCGTCCCTCATGCTATTGTTCAGTGTCCGGAGATATCTGAAATGTGGGCTTATGCTGAACACCTGTTGTCCGGCGAATGAAGAGTACAGCTGTCGACTGAGTCAATTATAAAAATTGACCCACCGGGAGTTTTAACAAACGAAGGTAAGAATTGTTTTCTCACGGTTGTAGCGAAAGAGGCAGTATGGAAGACTAGGATAACAGTAATTAAGTCAGGCAACTTTATCTCTGGCCACAATTTACGTTCATTTTTTACTTTTCATTTGAAAACGAAAGTGTGGCTGGAGAAGAGATGTCTGTCGGAGTGTACATTCCAAAAGAGATGGAAGCATGTTGCAGGAATGTTGTGCGTGCAAGGAACTGTGTGCGTGCAAGAAACCGTGTGAATGGACGGAATAAAACAAACAAAAAATATACCAGCGATAGATCTGGGCTTGTGGGGTAGGAGCGTGGCCCGATCATCACTTCATTTGTATTGTCTCTGTATTGTTAATATGATTCGATTTTTTATATTTTATTTAATTTTTAAAATCACATTTTACGTAAAACCATATCGCATTACTGATCCCAATCAGTTGTTTTGTACATTTCTGTATGGGCAATAAAGAATTTGGTATTTCGTCTGTCTTTACATTCTGAGTTCAAATTCCGCCGAGGTCGACTTTGCCTTTTATACTTTCGAGGTCGATAAATTAAGTACCAGTTGCTTACTGGGGTCGATCTAATCGACTGGCCCCCTCATCCAAAATGTCTGCCTTGTGTCTAGAGTAGAAAAGAATATTTGGTCAGAGATAACGAAGAGCCAGTTTGATTAGTGAAAATAAGCATAAAATGACAACAACAGCTGAAAAACACCTTCATGTCGTGAATCACCCATTTCACAGTTTTCAAATGCGTATACTTTGGCAGTAATAATTAGAACACCTTAAAGTGGTATGAGATTGCAGTAACGTTAGAAAGCCGAGCGAAAGGCTTAGCAGTTTTTCTTCAGTCTTTAAGTTGTGAGTTCAAATGTCACCTTCTGTCATCCTATCGGAGCCGATAAAAGTAAGTAATGCGGTCGATGTAATCGATTTACATCTCCACCCAAAATTGTTGGCCTCGCATAAAAACTGCTAAAATATTTATAAACATGTAATCAGCGAGCTGGATGAATTGTTACAGACGTGGAGCGAGGAGGCACACAATTCTTTGAATCCTTTCGTCCGTCCAATTTAACCAAGGTCGAACTTTCTCTCCGTCCTTTGTGGACTATAAAATGAATGCCAGTTGAGTAATGCAGGTCGATGGAATCGGCGTACCCTGTCTCCCAAAAGGGCGGGTCTTTCCCCCAAATTTCAAACCAGTTATGATTATGGATAAAATGCCGATGAAAGATATTAGAAGAAATTATGTTGATCTTTTTTTTTTAATTTGCATTTGACGTATATTTATCCTTGTCTTGTTTGTTTTTAACACAACCTTTCGGCTGACATACTCTGGAGCCATCTTCACGTGTCCTGGGGAAATGCCGAACCTGGTTTCTCATTCCTAAGGTATTTTTCGATGTTATTATTAATATTATTCAGGTCACTAAATGGAATCGAACTCGGAATTTTGATATTAGTAACCCGCCCTCTTAACCACTACGCCACATGACCGCGGGCAATTATGAAGTGAATTTTAGGGCTTATAAATCTAACATTTTCCTATCCTTCCATAATACCGGTTCCTATATGTTAATGTCTTCTGGAAAATAATCTATGGATTACTGGTAGAATCGTTAGTCTCACAAAATTCTTAGTGACTATACTTCTGGCTCTTAACGTTCTGAGTTCAAATTTCACCATGATCAGATTTGTCTTTCATCTCTTCGGAGGTTGAGAAAATATTGTACTTGTCAAGTGCTATGTAACCGAGTGGCTCCCTTCTCTCGAAATTGCTGGGGTTGAAACCTGTTCCGCATCAAGCTGTCGTACCACCCAAAGTAGACCTTGTGATTTCGATCAATTATAAGCCACGGAAACTAAATAACAGACCCACAGTTCGAAGGGAAAACGGAATGAAACGGAGTTTAAACGTGGAGATATTTTCATCATATAATTGGCTGAGTGGTGCCGTAAAAAGAAGAGAACTATTAATCATTTGGACAGGTGTGTTTGAGAAGCAGGTAAGCTAATTTTTATGTCAATTTTAATCTATTAAGAATGAAGTAAATGGAACATTGGACAATATATGCTTAGCTCAGACCATCAGTCATGAGTTCAAATTACATAGATATCAATATTATACAGCGGGGGGCAAAAATAAGTAAATAGGTTTCGTAAAAGTGAAACAGAGATATGAAAAGAACATTCCACTCACTTTAAGCAACTAAATATCTATTAAACCCTCGGCTACCGCGGGTGTGAGTTTCCAAAATACGTAAATCTCAAAAAAATGTATGCTCAAACGATTTTGTTGCCCCCTTTTCTTTATTTCTCTAATCTAGTTTATTATTGCTTATTTTCACTGATGTGACATAATTATAAAAATTACCTTTAGGAAAAAGAAAATGAAGTTGTTTTCTCTTTCGCATACATATTCATGCTACAAAAATAGGTAAATAGGCATCGTAAAAGAGAAACAGAGATATGAAAAGAACATTCCACTCATTTTAAGCAACTAAATATCTATTTTTCGCACACTCGTACTGTAATCCCTCGGCTACCACGGGTGTGACTTTCCAAAGACCCCCCCCCCCCGCGATAGATGAAAACCCCCGAAGTAGAAACAACACTGTACTGAATACATTTTTTAAAATTATTATTATAAATTGTATATACTTAGAAAATTACTATTTGTAAATCTCTCAACGAGAGACATTCAGCAATAGTACTCTAGAGTAAAGATTGTCTGCCATGTTATTTTGGTAAACAATCTTTACTCTGTATATATTTATTTTAATATAAATGGAAGACAACACCACAAAGGAATCAACGTAAGGTTAAATAATAAACCGAGATAAGTGAACCGCGATAGGTGAACCACGATATGGTGAAGGATTACTGTATATCTGTTAATTGCAAATCAATACATAAAGTAGTCGATGGATTGATGTTATATTCTATTCAACCATTTCAAGTTCAATCCTCAGCTGTTCTCTTTTAATCCTTCAGCGGCCGGAAAATGTACCATGAATATGTGTGCGAAGGAGCAAACAACTTCATTTACTTTTTCCCAAAGGTAATTTTATGCTTATGTCACATCAGTGAAAATAAGTAATAAAGAACTAGATTACAAAAATTAAGACAATGGTGGCAATAAAATCATATGAGCATACATTCATTTGAGATTTCCGTATTCTTGTTGACAAACGAATGGTAAAACTCGGTGCATTATTTCCATCCAGAAATAGATGAGAAATCATTTTATTCTGTGTAATCTAAAGTACACTCATCTATATTTACCTCATTTGATGAAGTTCTTTACTCCCATATTTGTTTCAGTCATTAAACTGTGGTCAGGCCGGAGCACCGTCTTGATTTCTTTTGTTTTGTTTTAAGCTTGGTAATTAATCTATCGGTCTATTTTGCCGAGCCACTAAAATTACGAGTAAAATAAACCCACCAGCAGTTAGTCAAGAGGAGTTTAGTCAAGACAGACAGACAAACTCACACACATATATATATAGAGAGAGAGGCGCAGAAGTAGGTGTGTGTTAAGCAGCTTGCTTACCAAGCAAATGGTTCCGGGTTCAGTCCCACTGCGTGGCACCTTGGTGAAGTGTCTTCTACTATATATATATATGTGTGTGTATATGTTTGTGTGTGTTTATGTGTGTGTGTATTTTGTGTGTCTGTATTTGTCCCCCACAACATTGCTTCGGAAGCGATGCTTGTGTATGTGTGTACGTCCTCATTAATTAGCGGTTCTGCCAAACACACCGATAGAATAAGTACTTGGCTTAAAAAGAATAAGTCCCGGTGTCTTTTTGCTCGTCTATAGGCGGTGCTCCTGCATGGCCTCACTGAAATGACTGAGACAAGTCAAAGAGTATATATAAGCGGGAAAAGAAAATTCAGATTGGGAAGTTACTAAGTCCATTATTATTCTGTTCTGTTCTGCTTACAAGGCCCGAAGTTTTGGGGGAGGAGACCAGTCGATTTGATCGACCCCAGTGCGCAGCTGGTACTCAATTTATCTACCCTAAAGGATGAAAGGGTATATTTGTCTCTCTCAAGTTATTCTCACGTCATATAAGTTAGATATTTACTTAATATTTACTACAGATTAATTGAAACAGCTGTAAAGAAAGATGATTAATTTCCTACTAATAATAAGCAATTATTAACTTTCCACCTTCATTTTATTTTTCTTCTTTTATATGAATGAAAGCTATGTTTTTATATGTATATACCTATTATTTTAAGGGAATTAATCCCCCAAAATACCTAGTATTGAACCAGTATTTCCTTGAAACCATCTTTTCATGAGGTTAACCTCTAATTGAAAATATGCGTGTTTGTGTATCTGTGTGCGTGCATGTGTGTTTGTGGGTGTGAATAATAAGGGTGGCTTGTTAGGAATTTGTTGTTTTAATCTTATTCATATCGATACCGGTGCTGATTATTATTGTCAATCACTTTAGTGACGTATACATTTCTGCCTTTTGGTTGTAAAATTGCGCGCAAGCCACCCTTATTATTTATAATTTTCCCGATTTTTTGTCTTTGTTGTCATAAACATTCGCTTGATTTCTTACAAAAATTCTAATGTTCTTAGTGTAGACTTTCCTGGGACCAACCAGATCGAATAATCTGAAGTGTAACCGCCCGAAACTGTAAGGACATTTGGTAACTTGACTGACGAAAGAACGCCACATAATTTCTAATTATGCTTCCATTAGTAATATATATATACACCTACTCCACTCAGAATCTTTAAATATGAACACAGAAGTACGCCCAGCAACTGAACTTAAAAGCATCGACCGCTAATAAACCGAATATACCAATCTCAGCGCGACAGATCGCTGCTCTCGAAGAATGTATAGCCTTTTATTACTCACGCAGGTGATAGAAACTTATCGCGGCAATCCGTCGGTTACGATAACGAGTGTTCTAGTTGATCCGATCAACCAAACAGCATGATCATGAAATTAACGTGCAATTGGCTGAGCACTTCACACACACTTGTACCCTTATGGTAGTTCTTGGGGAGATTCAGTGTGACACAGAGTTTGACAACGCTGGCCCTTTGAAATACAAGTACAACAGAAACAAGAAGAAACTCAATAAACACTCACAACGCTCGGTCTGGGAATCGAAACTGTGATCCTATGACCGCCAGTTCGCTGCTCTAAACATGGAGCCATTGCGCCTCCTATCGTAAGTAACCTAACATCGTCTTGTCGGTTATCTGCCCACGTGCGAATAAAAATACCACAGCCGACAACATGTCAGCTATTGAAGACAGCATATGGCCTATCGTACCAAGTGCAGCAATGTGCAACAGTAAGAGTCGACATCTTTGGAATATCAAAGTACGTGAAATGCAATTTGTGTAGCGCGAGTGTGCATAGCTAATCATTTTCGAATAACTGTTTAAGATATTCTGAGTGTTACGCAATACATAACTAATGGATGGAATAGATAAAAAATATGAATTTATAAAACTTACTCATGTTATATTGTATTTATGCTTTTTTTTATATAACAAACTATCATGTTTTCATAATATATAATATAATCGTGATCACATTTATAATAAAATAAATATATACAAATTATAAAAATGATTAAAAAAATATACAATATAATGCTGTTTCTACTTCCCGGATTTTCACCTATCGTGGGGCAGCATTTTAGAGCATAACACCCGCGATAATCGGGGGATTACTGTAACAAGTTCGTAATCAGCAATCTGATCTGGGAACCTGATAAGGGAATATAAATTATGAATTATAATCCGAAACTAAACTCGTAAGTCATGCTTGCCTTTCCTACTCGAAGGCATATTATTTAGAAACCGTAGGCGAAATATCATATTAAGAAATTAGCACTTCTATTGAAATGTTTTACTTTAAGAGCAAACGACCTACTTTCCAATGTTTTTATCACACGGAGAGTGCAACTGTCCTCTTTGTTAAAAAAACATTTGCATTTTAATTAAAAATGTGCGCAGGCAGAGAATACTGAAACTCTCTATGACTGTTTTTTGTAAGTGTGTTAAATATATTATAATTTGATGCAATATGTTGTTTTTATCAATTTAGACATGTTTCTCATTTAATGTATATCTAGTCCATTTCTAGTTGAGTTCATCTAACAAGAAATCTTTTTTTACCAACCCATTTTGTGTTCTGCTTTATTTTCATATCATGCACACTACACAACCATATATGTACGTAAAGAAAAAGTATTCTAATATTTTCAATGCAGGGTTAAGTTTGAGAAATATTTGCTACTATAGGCGAAGGAGTGGATGTGTGGTAAGTAGCTTGCTTACCAGCCACATGGTTCTGGATTCAGCCCCATTGCGTGGCACCTTGGACAAGTGTCTTCTACTATAGCCTCGGGCTGACCAACGCCTTGTGAGTGGATTTGGTAGACAGAAACTGAAAGAAACCTGTTGTATATATGTATTTCATTTCATTTTTCAGTTTATCTAGTTTCAGCTCATGAGCTGTGGCCGTGTATGTGTGTGTGTATATGTGTGTGTCTGTGTTTATCCCCACCCCCCACCATCGCTTGATAACCGATGCTGGTGTGTTTACGTCCCCGTAACTTAGCGGTACGGCAAACTAGACCAATATAATAAGTACTAGTCTTACAAAGACTAAGTCCCGGTGTCGATTTGCTCGACTAAAAGCGGTGCTCCAGCATGGCCGCAGTCAGACGACTGAAACAAGTAAAACGAGTAAAAAAGAAAGAGTACTATTTATAATTAATATGAGTGTAAAGGGTACAGGATTCCGCGATAGTTCGAGAAAGTTGGTTTTCTCTTTAGCATATCTAAAACAATGACTAATTTCATAAGATGTAAAAATAAGAACGAAATGTCTCAAAACTTCTCCGTCTAAAGTGAATTGCAATCGTGGTCACAAACATTGTGCTATCTGCTGAATGTCATGGATTTTAATATTTTCTAAAATGCACTCTTCTGGTATATTCTAGTGCCATTTCAGGTTTTTCTGTTTTTGTTTTTGTTTTTGTGCTGGATTATTAACTGAACCAAACCAACTTTGAATGAAAGTTACGTAGAGTACAATTAAACCTTGGGAGAGGCATTATGCCGGTAATAAACACACGCACTGGTTCATTATTACCGGCATAAGGCCCCTCCCAAGGTTTAATTGTATTTCTTTCAACACACGTATCCACATCAAGAATCTTGCACACGAAATACACATACGAAATACGTAGAGTAGTTTCTGCAATAATCCTATTTTAGCTATAGATTCTATTAGAAAATATTGCTATCTAACGGAAGAAACTGTAAAACAGTGCAACATTATTTAGAAACAGGAAGAAAGAGTGAGAGAAATTTGTGGTGAAAGATAATGGGTAAAATTTTATCATAAGTCACCTACAAGTAACGGGATAAAATAGAGTGCGTCTC
>NC_142933.1:104270676-104273176 GCF_046866305.1 Octopus bimaculoides
TAACCATCAAAGCTTTCCTTACTCCATTCATCCACATGACCCAAGGTTTGCGTTTGGTTCTACTGCCTACCACTTATGCCTTTGTCATCCTCCTTACCATCCTCTCATCATCCATCCTCTCCATGTCGCCAAACCACCTCAACATCCCGCTATCTATGTGTGTGTATGTATATATATATGGGGGGTGCGTGCGTGTGTGTGTGTAAGTAGCATGCTTGCCAGCCACATATTTCCGGGTTCCGGGTTCAGTGCCACTGCATAGCACCTTGGGCAAGTGTCTTCTGCTATAGCCGCGCGTCGACCAAAATTTGTGAGTGGGTTTGGTAGACGGAAACTGGAACAAACCGTTGAATATATGTGTGTGTGTGTTTGTGTGTCCGTGTTCCCCCCCCCCCATTCACAAGTAATGCTGGTGCGTTTACATCCCCGTAAGTTACCTGTTTGGCAAACGTGACCGATAGAATAAACACTAGGCTTACAATGAACTAGTCCCGGGGTCGATTTGCTCGACTAAAGGTGGTGCACCAGCATGGCCGCAGTCAAACGACTGAAACAAGTAAATTAATAAAAGAATAAAAAATATACACTCGTATAACGCTACTAGAATATCGTTCCATATACAGTTTGGTCAATGGATTCATGAATGTCAACTACATCGGTATACAAATATATATATTAGGATCTTCCGTTGTGTTATACAATATAGAAAAGATGTGATTTAGAGTGAAATAGAATATTCATAACGTCGCATGCTTTTAATGATTATATTTGAGAATGGTAATAATGACTTGTATTGATTCAAAATTAACTGTAACATCGCACCTGCACTTATCACGATAAAATGCAAATATATATATATACATAAGGGGTTAGTAAACGCATATAGGATCCACTTGTTAATTAATTTCGTTGGGATTTGCATCATATTTTTCCTATCGATATTATTTTACACCTGTTTTTCTTCCCCCTCCTCATCGTCATCGTCATCGTCATCATCATCATCATCATCATCATGACTATCATCATCATGACAATCATCATCATGACTATCATCATCATGACTTTCATCATCATTGTAATTTTTAATTGCCACTGATACTTTAGAGACGTCATTACATCAACGATATTATGTACCCAATGATTTCACATGGCATGTAACTAAAATTGAATGTCGATCTTTAACTCATACTTTTGACGTATTTAAAATAGTGGATTCGATTTCTAAGACATTTATCAATGGATTTTTCAGATTACTTTATTACTTAGTTCAGTGGTTCCCAACAGCTGGTCCCAACCCTTTATTTAAATGAGTTTCCCACGGATTCCTTTTAATGAGCTTATCCTTTTATATATATATATATATATATATATATATATATATATATATATATATATATATATTGATAGATAGATAGATAGATAGATAGATAGATAGATAGATATACACACATGTTATAAATAAATAGACACCCCATAAAACATCGTTTTCTATTTATTCTAATTTGTAAAGATTTATATTTATTATTAATGATTTTTTTTATGTTTCAGACTTTACACGTCACTGTTTAATCATGCCATGTACAAAAGAAGTCTTGGAACTGTCTCAAATTCAAAGAGGCCGTATTGTGGGTCATTTTGAAGGTGGATATAGTCAGCGTAAAATCGAAGAAAACCTTAGGATCTCGCTTTCTACAGTTAACAGAGTGATTGTGCAATTCACCAGACAGAGGAAAGAGTCCACATCACCTTGTCCAGATGAACCAGAGTCCTCAGACAAGACCCTTCTCTTTGCTAAGAGAAGTGTGGAGGATAATCCTTGTTGCAATACCTCTGAGAAGTTGATGTCAGGTATCTCCACAAATTTGGTTACTATGGCAGAGCAGAAAGAAGGAAGCCCCATGTTTGACCAGGTCCTTACTATACAGTAACGCTTCACGCTAAGAATGACTCCAGAATTCAAACTACTATAATAATCACATTTTTATCGATCGTGAGGGAATGCAACTCTCAAATCTAACCTCCTAGAAACTTTTAACTTAACGGTAAACCAATGGCTTCATAATCAACGCAGTAATTACACGTATGGTCAAGACACATAGAAATAAGCAAAAACCAACATTCCCGACGAACATTTCATGTATTCGGCATAGTACATAGACGATTGTTTATAAACAATCGTCTATGTACTATGCTTGTACTATGTACTATACATACATATATATATATATATACATTTAAAATATAGAGATGCCTATAATAGGACATCTACCCGCTAGAAAGAGTAGCAAAAAATTCTATACCACAAAAATAGGGATAATTTCGAAAGAGAATGAAAAATAAAAACATTTTTACCAGTCTACACTCTGTACCGTGGTTTCAAGCTATTTAGCTAGATAAAATTACATCTAATTCCGGGGCTTTCGTCAGCAGAGATCCGGATTAGCGTGTAAACACGAGCCAAGGAAAGAACCTGACTCGAGTTTACAAGCTTACTTTCCTA
>NC_142933.1:104278176-104293176 GCF_046866305.1 Octopus bimaculoides
ATTGAGACATAGCGGGCCTCACGCACTTCACATGAGGAATTCCAGAAGGATCTTTATGAGACCAGTGCTGAGACGCTTCCGAAAAAATAAAAGCCGTTGGAAAACATTACAGCATCGACTTCATTTAAGAATATCTGAAGAAGGAATTGTATTCCGAAATATCATCGGACTATGGATACTTAAATTACAACAGGTATATAGTCCATTTTTGTATTATAGTGCATTGATGTACCATTCAAAACATTCTATTCTTTACAAACAGTATACACTGCTTCAAGTGAACTACAACTCTCATATATATATATACATATATATATATATATATATATATATATATATATACTCATGTTGATGTATAAAATGTTAAATTCTTTCAGTTTCCGTCTACTAATTCCACTCACAGTGCTGTGGTCGACCCGAGTCTACAGCAGAAGGCACTTGCCAAAGATCCCACGCAATGGCACTAAACCCGGAACCATTTGGTTTGTAGCAAGCTACTTACCACACAGCTACTCCTGCAATGGGCTTCTTTCAGTTTCTGTCTTCGAAATCCACTCAAGGATTCGGTCGGCCCGATAGTACAGTTGAGTTATACTTGCCCAATTTGCCATTCAGTGGGACTGAACCTGGAACCATGTGGTTGGGAAGGAAGCTTCTTACTACGCACCGCCTATTCCTTAATAAAAATATTGTGCAGTTACTAACATTTGTCGTTAGGATAACGAAGCTAACGGTAATATGTGTGGCCGTGTTTGTGCGCGTGTTATACACACACGGGTATATTGAATATAGTTTGGTGTGATTTGATATTTTGAACCACAGCTTTGATATAAATGACCGCTTTACAGCTAATGCAAAGTCAAGCGTGGGCAGAAACAAACATGTCTTATCTGAGCATTATATGTGCACTTACAAATGTATTGAATGGATGCACACAAACATAGGTCGTTCAGGATACACACACACACAAATGCGTATGATTCGGCGTATCTTCTAACATACACACTGATGCATACATTCATATCTACACGCACACACATACACACGCACACAAATATCGTTGATAATTTCATTTGTCAATGCCATGCACTTAGTGCACAATTGAATGTCATTTTTACGTTGTCAGCTTTACAAATCAATTAAAAAAAATAAAACATTTAAACATGAGGATTACGAAACACAAATAGTTATCTCATATCAATTATATCTACACCTCCATTTTCTTTTTCTGATGTAGCTGTAAAACCATCAGAGGCTGAACCAGAAACCCGAGAGGGTAACAACTGCCATCGTTCTGTCACAATTGGAAACAAATACGTCGAAGCCACTAGAAGAGAAAAGGGAGAAATCAAACGACAGGCGAGAAAGTGTCGTCAAAATCAACTTCGTCCTTCACCAACATTGCAATGTTGTCAATGTCATCGATTCGTCTATGAAAGAATTGGTCAACAGAATCATCAACGGCATCACCACCATAACAGAAGTGTTCAAAAAAGATGAAAATATATATTGTGATCTGAGATAAAGCTGACGATGACGTCGATGAGTTGAAAACATTAACATCGCGAATTTAACATTTTATACATCAACATGAGTATATTCATAACGGCTGAAAGTTCACAGGTGTTTGTCAATGTAATCTATTGCTGGTAGAGTCATGATCGTGTCGAGATAATTGCTTAGCCGCATTTCACCCGTCTTTACCTTTTAATTTCAAATAACGCCGGATTCGATTTTGCCATTCATTAATTCGGAATCGTCAAAATAAGTACCAGATGAGCAATGAAATCGATTTAATCAACTTATTCCCACCCACAAAATACCCGGCTTTCTGACAAAGTTTGAAACCAATGTTACATTTTGTATATTAGTTATAAAGTCGCTTTAATTTACGCCAGCTCCATATCAATTCGATAACTGCAAAATATTCATAAATTTAAGTTAATAACGTGAGCACTATTCAACATAAATGATGGGTTACATTCTCAAAGGGCTTGCGTCAAAACTGCTTATCCTCAGTGTCCATTGTCAGTGATTATCAATGTATCCATTATCATCACCACTGTCATCCTCATCTTTAACATTACCAGAATATATCTTCGGAAACGTCAACTAATACGTAACTTCATACACCAGCAGTCTTCAGCAAATACATTTCTTATATAGGGGTTGTGAAATGCCTATCTTCTCCACAATTAAAAAAATCGGATATATTATTTCAACATTTCAGCGAAAATAAGCGACAAATGAATGCCATTGAAATATGATATCACGGCTGGATATGTCATGATTTTCGGTTCGCTTTCACTTAATCTGTTGAAAAATTAAGTCATATATGACATTAGACATCATATAGGAATTTCAAATGAAATTCGTTGAAATTATTGCAGTTAAACAAAAAGTTAACGATGTTTATTTTACTATAAAAGCTAAGGGATATTTTTTAAAAGCTATTCCACAAATAACTTTACGCATAAACTCTATTGATACATACATACATGCATACATACATAGATATATAGATACATACACATATACCTACACGCACACATAAACATGCTCACCAGGTACACGCATATATAGATATATATTTAGGTGCAGGTGTGTGTGCATGATAACTTGTTTTGTTAACAAAACAAAAAAGTTCTGCATACAGTCCCAATGCATTGTACCTTAAGCAAATTTTTTGTACTAAAACTTCGGACAGAGCAGACTCTTGTGAGTGGACTTTGAAACCTGCCTCTACTGTTTCAATCATTTGACTGTGGACATGCTGGAGCACCACCATCTACATCTATCTATCTATCTATCTATATATATATATATATATATATATATATATATATATATATATATATATATATATATATATATATATATATATATATATATATATACATAAATACACACACACATACACATGTGTGTGAATGCCCTTGTATCTGAGTTTGTCCTCTCCAGCATTTTATAACAGCGGTTGATGTTTTACGCCCCCGTTACCTGGCGGGTCGGTAAAAGTATCCGACACCAGCATCGATTGTCAAGTGATGTTGGGGGACAAACACAGACACATAAACATATGCACACACATAGATATATATACATATATACGACGGGCTTCTTTCAGTTTCCGTCAACCAAATCCACTCACAAGGCTTTGGTCGGCCCGAGGCTATAGTAGAAGACACTTGCCTAAGGTGCCACGCAGTGGGACTGAACTCGGAACCATGTGGTTGGTAAGCATGTTACATACCACACAGCCACTCCTGCACCTATAGTTATCAATATTTCTCGATACTGAAGTAATATGGGGGCTCGTGTTTGCACGTGCGCGCATACACACACGCCTATGTGTATAGAATACATTTTGGTGTAAATTGATATTTTTAACCACACCTTTGATACATGTGAACACTGGATAGCTAATGCTAAGTCAAGCGTGGACGTAAACAAGTACGCCTTTCATGAGCAAATGTATGCTTGCAAATGTATTGAATGAATGCACACAAACATAGATCGATCAGATAACACACACGCACAAATGTGAATGATTCTGCATATATTCTAATATAGACACCTATGCGTACGTTAATATCTTCACACACACACATACACACACACACATACACAAACACACACACACAAATATCGTTGATAATTCCATTTGTCAATATCATGCACTTACTGTAAGAGTGAAGATCGTGTTTACGTTTTCAACTTTACAATGTGATTTTAGAATATGAAACATTTGAACATGTGGATTATTAAACACATATAGTTACCTCATATTAATTATATTTACACCTCCATTTTCCTCTCACGTAGCTGTAAAATCATTAGAGGTTGACCCACAAACCCGATAGGATACGAACTGCATGCGTTCCATCACAATTGGAAACAAATACTTTCAAGCCGGCAGAAAAGAAGAGGAAGAAATCGAACGACAGCTGAGAAAAGCTCGACGAAATCAACCTTGTTCGTCACCAACATTGCCTTGTTGTCACTGCCATCGATTCGTCTATGCAAGAATTGGTCAACAGAATCATCAATGACGTCATTGCCATAAAGCAAGTGTTCAACAAAGAAGTATTTAAATGCTGTGATCTGAGATAAAGTCGACGACGACGTTGACGAGTTTAAAACTTTAAAACATTAACACCACGAATTTAACGTGTTTTACATCAACATGTGTATATTCACAACGGCTGAAAGTATACAGGTACTTGGCAATGTAATGTTTTGCTGGTAGCTTGGTGAACGCGTCGAGAATATTGCTTAGCAACATTTCATCCGAATGTATATTAATTGCTAAAACCGCATACGTATGTATCGTATGAACTAACAATTCTCAAATGTGTCGCTTTAACTATTAATGAAAATATGAGTTGTTGAAATAATAATTTTATTGAACTTCAAGCGGTTTGACATGAATCGTTACATTGTATATAGAAAGAAATGCAGTCGCACCCATTAACCATGAGCAACGATAGCCAGGTTATTGTCAATAATACTAATATGTTTATCATTAGTACGATAAGGTACGGCTCCATAGTATTATTGACCATTGGGACGTTCTTTAATGTAGCAGTAATTGGAATATTTTGCAGGAAAGAACTGCGCCAGTCCAAAATGGCCCCGTACCTCATTTGCCTAGCGATTGTAGACTTAGCTGTTGTATGGATGAATTACCCACAATTTATTTGGTATGCAGGTATGATGGAAAACCCGACCACTGGAGCATTCTTTTTGATGCACCGAAGCGTTAACGTAATAATTTATTCTTTAAATATGTATTCTACGTGGTTAATCGTAGTCATATCTTTGGAACGCTTGATGGCAGTTTACAGTCCATTTTCCCGCCTACAATCCTCTAATCCGTACACTCCATACGTGGTAATGTTCTTTCTTTTAGTCTGTGTTTCCATAATAAACATCTCAATGGATATGTTGCTAAAAGATGATTGGCTTATCTTATACTATTCAGTTATCTTATATGCATTCATACCAGCGGCCTTCTTAATTACCAGTTCGATACTTATGATTTATAAGCTACTCCGACGACCAAATCTCGGCCAGCAGTTTCAACGGAACGCTTCAGCAAGGACTAGGAATACCGTTTGTCTTGTAATTGCTATAAATACTATATTTCTTTTAACAACGTTCCCAGTATCTATTTGTATCATTTACCTGATGCCCAATAATGCGATGCACCAAACCGATTCAAACACCATCCTTATTCTAACTGCCGTGGCTTACATTAACAACTGCGTGAATTTCATAAGTTATGTTATTACAAGCAAAGTGTTTCGTGAAAATTTGAAGCAAGTATGTATTCGCAAGCCTACAGGGATACAGCTAAGATCATACACATTGCCAAACCGACCTAAAGCTACAGCGAAATCAGGTAACTCACAATTTCAAACATTTCTACCTATGTACATATTTATTTGCTTAAATCACGTTCTATTTTATATGCATTTACCTAAGTAACTAATTTATTTGAATGTTTGAGTTTATACTTCCGAATTGCGAAGTTATTTCTTCTGCGATTTCTTATGGCTGTTTGTTGGATTCAATCAATGCGCGTATAAATGAGTGAATGCGCCTGTTTGAGATGGCATTCGCTCTCCACTACGACCGGTGTTAGTCTGCTTACGTCTCTATAACTTACCGGTTGGTCAGATATGCGAGATAAAATAAGAGTCAGGCTTTACCAACACGACCACTAACACCAACAACATAAGCCGTAGCAGCACTAATAATAATAATAACAATAATAGTAATAATAATAATAACGGTTTCAAATTTTACCACAAGCGCAGCAGTTTAGGGGGAAGTGATGTGTCGATTACATGGACCCTAATAATCCTTGATACTAAAGGCACAAGGTTTAAATTTAAGGCAGTGGGACAAGTCGATTCATCGACCCCGGTGTTTCACTGTTACTTAGTTTGTCGATGTCGGAAGAATGAAAGGCAAAATGCACCTCGGTGGAATTTGAATTCAGAACGTGAAGTCGGACGAAATGACACGAGACCATTTGCTCGACATGCTAACGATTCTGCCGCCTCGCCGTCGTATGTGTACGCTACAATGTTGGAAAAAATGGTTAAAATATTGGGATTACTTCTGTCTTACCATTATGAGTTCAAATTCTGCCGAGGTCGATTTTGTTTTTCAATCTTTCGAGATCGATAAAATAAGTACCGGTCGAACCATGCCATCGATGTAATCGACTAATCATCAAACACCAAAGTTTAAGCCCTTTGTATATAACAGAAAGGATTACCTAAATTTCTGTATATTTAATCGATTATCATTTACACGTTTCAGTTATTAGATTGTGGTCATTGCTGGGAGACTGTCGTGAAGGGTTTCAGCCGAATAAATCACACACCGAGACTTATTTTTTTATAACACTAATTCTGATTCTACCGGACCCTTTTGCCGAATCGCTACGTCATGCAAACGTAATCAGACCAACACAAATACACACACGAACGCACACGCAGACACAGAGAGACAGGCACACAAATACACACACACACACACACACACATACACACACACACATTATACAATGGGCTTCTTTCAGTTTCCGTCTTGGAAATCCACTCAAAGATTCAGTCGGCCCGATATTATAGTTGAGTTATACTTACTCAATTTGCCAGTCAGTGGGGCTAAACCTGGAACCATGTGATTGGGAAGGTAGCTTCTTACTACACAACCACACCTGCGCCTATTCGTGAATAAAAATCGCTCTTTTTCTCTTTTAGTCTTTTACTTGTTTCAGTCATTTGACTGCGGCCATGCTGGAGCACCGACTTTAATCGAAGAAATCGATCTTAGGACTTATTCGTTATAAGCCTAGCACTTATTCTATCGGTTTCTTTTGCCGCACTACGAAGTTACGGTGACGTAAACACAACAGCATCGGTTGTCAAGCGATGTTGTGGGACAAACACAGACACACAAACATATACAAACACACACACACACACACACATACACACACACACACACACACATATATATATATATATATATATATATATATATATATATATATATATATATATATATATATATATATATATATATATACGACGGGTTACTTTCAGTTTCCGTCTACCAACTCCACTCACAAGGCTTTGGTCGTCCCGAGACTATAGTAGAAGACACTTGCCTAAGATACCACGCAGTGGGACTGAATCCGGAACCATATGGTTGGTAAGCAAACTACTTACCACACAGCCACTCCTGCGCCTCTAATTATCAATATTTGTTGATAGGATACTGAATATGCGGCCTCGTGTTTGCACGTGCGCGCGTACACACGCCTATGTGTATAGAATATATTTTTGTGTAATTTGAAAGTTTTAACCACACCTTTGATACATATGAATACTGGATAGTTAATGCTAAGTCAAGCGTGGACATAAGCACGTCTTTCATGAGCAAATTTACGCTTGCAAATGTATTGAATGGATGCACACAAACATAGATCGTTCAGATAACACACACGCACAAATGCGTATGCTTCTGCATATATTCTAACATAGACACCTATGCATACGTTCATATCTTCACACACACACACATACACACGCACGCACAAATATCGTTGATAATTCCATTTGTCAATATCATGCACTTACTGTAAGAGTGAAGATCGTTTTTACGTTTTCAACATTACAATGCGATTTTAGAATAGGAAACATTTAAACATGTGGATTATTAGACACATATAGTTACCTCATATTAATTATATCTACACCTCCATGTTTCTCTCACGTAGCTTTAAAACCCATTAGAGGTTGACCCACAAACCCGAGAGGATACGAACTGGCAGCGTTCCATCACAATTGCAAAGAAATACGTCGGAGTTGCCAGAAGAGAAGAGGAAGAAATCGAACGACAGCAGAAAAAAGCTCGACGAAATCAACCGCGTTCGTCACCAACATTGCCTTGTTGTCACTGCCATCGATTCGTCTATGCAAGAATTGGTCAACAGAATCATCAATGACATCATTGCCATAAAGCAAGCGTTCAACAAAGAAGTATTTAAATGCTGTGATCTGAGATAAAGTCGACGACGACGTTGACGAGTTTAAAACATAAAACATTAACACCACATTCCACGAATTTAACGTCTTATACATCAACATGTGTATATTCACAACGGCTGAAAGTATACAGGTACTTGGCAATGTAATGTTTTGCTGGTAGCTTGGTGAACGCGTCGAGAATATTGCTTAGCAACATTTCATCCGAATGTATATTAATTGCTAAAACCGCATAAGTATGTATCGTATGAACTAACAATTCTCAAATGTGTCGCTTTAACTATGAATGAAAATATGAGTTGTTGAAATAATAATTTTATTGAACTTCAAGCGGTTTGACATGAATCGTTACATTGTATATAGAAAGAAATGCAGTCGCACCCATTAACCATGAGCAACGATAGCCAGGTTATTGTCAATAATACTAATATATTTATCATTAGTACGATAAGGTACGGCTCCATAGTATTATTGACTCTTGGGACATTCTTTAATGTAGCAGTAATTGGAATATTTTGCAGGAAAGAACTGCGCCAGTTCAAAATAGCCCCGTACCTCATTTGCCTAGCGATTGTAGATTTAGCTGTTGTATGGATGAATTACCCACAATTTATTTGGTATGCAGGTATGATGGAAAACCCGACCACTGGAGCATTCTTTTTGGTGCATCGAAGCATTAAAGTAATAATTTATTCTTTAAATATGTATTCTACGTTGTTAATCGTAGTCATATCTTTGGAACGCTTGATGGCAGTTTACAGTCCATTTTCCCGCCTACAATCCTCTAATCCGTACACTCCATACGTGGTAATGTTCTTTCTTTTTATCTGTGTTTCCATAATAAACATCTCAATTCATATATTGCTAAAAGATGATTGGCTTATCTTATACTATTCAGTCATCTTATATGCATTCATACCAGCGGCCTTCTTAATTACCAGTTCGATCCTTATGATTTATAAGCTACTCCGACGACCAAATCTCGGCCAGCAGTTTCAACGGAACGCTTCAGCAAGGACTAGGAATACTGTTTGTCTTGTAATCGCTATAAATACTATATTTCTTTTAACAACGTTCCCAGTATCCATTTGTATCATTTACCTGATGCCCAATAATGCGATGCACCAAACCGTATCAAGCACCATCCTTATTCTAACTGCCGTGGCTTACATTAACAACTGCGTGAATTTCTTAAGTTATGTTATTACACGCAAAGTGTTTCGTGAAAATTTGAAGCAAGTATGTATTCGCAAGCCTACAGGGATACAGCAAAGATCATACACATTGCCAAACCGACCTAATGCTACAGCGTAATCAGGTACCTCTATTTCAATCATTTCTACCTATGTACATATTTATTTGTTTAACGTACAATCTACTTTATATACATTTATATAAGTAACTCATTTGTCTGTATTTCGTATTTGGATTTGGTTTGCAAGTTTTTTTTTTTATGTGATTTCGTGTGTTGAAGCATATTCTGTTGTGTCTGGAGAGAGTCATTTTCTTATTGCGCCTTAAAATTTACCACACTCACCGGTAAAATTTCCACTTATTTCTTATTTTTATTTTCCTAAAATTTTCGTTGCGTCTTGCAACCTTTTCAATAGTCTTGTTTGTGTGTGAGTTCGTCTTTGTATGTGTGTATGTATGCAGACGTCTCTATCTTTCTGTTTGTGTTTGTTCCCTAACACCGCTTGACAACCGGTGTTGATGTGTTCAAGTCCAAGTAATATAGCAGTTCGTTAAAGAGACCGATATGATAAGTACTAGGTCAAAAACATATAGTACTGCGTGTCGATTCGTTTAACTATAATTTGGAAGGCGCTGCTCCAGAATGACCGCAGTATAATGACTAAAACCAGTGAAAGAATATATATATATATATGTATATATATATATATATATATATATATATATATATATATATATATATATATATATATATATATATATATATATATATATATGTATGTATGTATGTATGTATGTATGTATGTATGTATATAAAAAATCAATATAAGCAACACGGATTTTAAAGCTGATTGCAGTACACACATTTCATGCTACTCCATTTATTTAAGTAATTCGAGCATTACATTAAATGCAATATGTAGAGCAATCTTCAGCTGCACAGAAATGTAGAAAATTACATTAGAATGGACATGTTATAATTGTGGCAACATTTAAGATCCAAGTGGGAAGAAGAATACATTATTATTATTATTATTATTTTTTTTTTTTTTTATTTTTTTTTTTTAATTATAACATCGAAAAATACTTTAGGAATGAGAAACCAGGTTTGAAATTTCTCCAAGACTCTTGAGGAAGGCTGGAGGGTATATCAGCCGCAGCGCTGTGTTAACAACAAACAAGATGAGGACAAATATCTGTCAAATGTAAATAATGCAAATAATATAAATCTGTAGGGTTTGTATAGATATAACAAAAGCAAAGTTTGAAGGAGATATTAGCCCTTTTTCATACTTTCTAGGATTAAGCAAATAGGAAATAACAATTTCTACCTTAGGACTAAAGAATCGTGTTACCCAGTGTAATCCATAACATTAGATACCCTAAGAAAGCAATAAAAGTATTGTGGTTTCTTTAAAATTTCACCTAAACGCATAGGCCATTCTCAACTATTTTTATTCCAAGTTATTTTTAGTTTACTTAATAAGTCCTTTTATTAATGGGGTGAGCTGGCATAAACGTAAGCCCTATTGGCGACAATTCTTAGCGGTATTTCGTCTGTCTTTACGTTCTGAGTTCAAATTCCCCGGGGTCGACTTTACCTTTTGTGGTCTATAAAATGATTACCAGGTGCGTACTGGAGACCGTCTAATCGACTGGCCACCTCCCTCAAAAATTTGGACCTTGTGTCTAGAGTAGAAAAAAATGAAGAATTTTATTCCAATGTGTTTAGGTTTTATTTAAAGAATACTTAGTTGAATAATTCTAATCTGTTTTTATTTCCACTGTATTTGAATGTTATTTCTGTGCCTGCCCTCCGTGGAAGCACCAGGTCAAGTGTTTAGTGTGTTGCTCTTACGCTCGCCGGGCAATGCGTAGTGTCATTGGGAAAAACATTTCTTGTTACGTCGCTCTAGCCTACTTAACTGTACGTGAGTTACTCATTGGACTGGCGTCACGTTTAGGGGCATTGTTGAGATATCGCTCAATTATAAGTCACCGAAACATTCTCCGACCTTATGAAACCAAGAACACAAAACAATATTATATTTTACAATATTAGCAGTCTAGGTTATGTAATCTAACTTTGGTAGCGGTTATTATTAACATATACTCCTTCTGGTTCAATTTTGTAGAAATCTCACTATATTTGGCCGGTTTTTATGACATCCAATTTTCTTATATTTATACACTACAACATCCCCCCTTCCCCTCATACTTCAACTCTTATCTCCATGTAATCATACCAGTCTCTTTAATGTCTCTCCTTTATATATAGTTATTTATTGTACCTTCAAATTAGTGATTTCCTCCGATCAATATTAACATGTTACTATTTACTGTTTTCTTGAGAGAACTTCTATAAGTTTTACATCTCGCTTAGCAGTTGCCAGCATTTCTCATTTAATGTTCAAACTTTCTGACACATATACACATAATTGTTCCATAAGTAATTAATGGTCCTCACAAAGTCTGCTTTGTAGATGAAATGGTGGTTCCGCCGTTTGGTCACAACTCAGGTTATCTGACAGAGATGCTTTATATTTTAAAATATAGGCATGTAGCAGCTTTTAAAACATTAAATGGAAAGGAGGCTAGTCGATTACATCATCTCCATTACGTAACTGTGACTTATTTGATCGATGCGGATGAAAGACAAAGTAGACCTCGGTGGATTTTGAATTCAGAATGTAAGGACGAACGAAATGCCGCTAAGTAATTTGTCCGGCGTGCTAATGTTTCTGACAGCTCCCCACCTTATAGCTTTTAATTGCTCTACCATTGATGAAGGCGGAAAGTACAAATATACACCTGAAAGTTGATGGATTTTCTGTATATTCTGCCCATTATGCGCTGGTGTTTCGTATGTTGTATTTCATTAGCTCGTTAGGTGCTGGAAATACTGGGTGAGCTAAAAAATTATTACATGTGTTATTTTGTTACGGATAACATTCGTTCTTGAAATGAAGAATGGAATTTGTCATGAAACAAGAAATTGACTGATCTTATATGTAGAATTTGAAAGCTGTGTTTGTAGTGATGCTGCAGAATATATTCAGACGTAACGTCGTTGTGGATTACCATCATTTTGGTAACTGGAATTGTCATCTAAAATGAATGGTTGGATTACCAAATCCAAGCTTATATATTAGGTCGTCAATAGTTACGATGGGATTTTATTCTACCAGGATTTGCAGGACGTCCTCATCGATCTTTACAGATCTTCCAGGACGACACTCGACTCGTAGGCTATGGTTTCCGGCTAGCAATTTCTGGAACCACTGCTGACACTGGCTTCTGCTTATTGTCCGTTCCCCTTATACTGCATTAAAATTCCTCACATTTTCCATTGCATTTTTGCCTTTATTGAACTCATAAATCCCAATCTACCGAACACGCTCCTTTGTCATTTACATTATAGCTTTGAAAAAAGAACTGAGAAAATCGAACTGCGCTCTTCAAAATTCTTCAAAACTTGCACAAGGTAAAATTACAATTAGCTTTAATAAAAAGTTGATGCAGGTAGTTTATCCCACCCACCTGCGACTTTTAGTTCATGCAATTAAAAACCCCACCTTATTTATGGTATGACCCATCGCATATGGGTTGCCTTTATTACATGAGCTAGTTGAAGTATGATTTTGGCCACACCTTATGTATACAGCGGCATCGATCATAGTTTGTCAAGATAATTAGTGGTAAATGATTAGAAACCGGTTTAATATGTGTTTGTTTTGCAAATGTACATCATGAATGCATGCCTACAAGTAATTGTGTTTGTGTGTCTGAATATATATATATAGGTATGAGTGAGTGTATGTATACATATGTATATGTATGTACGTATGCATGTGTGTGTATGTATACGGTTACATATGTGTATATATATATATATATATATATATATATATATATATATATATATATATATATATATATATATATATACGGGGCTACATACGTGTATATATATATGCGTGAGTGTACGTGTGTATGTATGTGGGTGTATGTGTGTGTGTGTGTGTGTGTGTGTGTGTGTTTGTGTGTGTGTGTACTTGTTAAATATTGGGTTACAGTAAAGTTCGCGACGCAGTATGTAGCTTCTAACCATTGTTGGATGATTTGACATCAACGAAGTGATTAAATATTTTCATTACCATCTACATCAGTATCATGATCATCAGAATCGACATCCTTATTACCACTGAATCCAAAACTCAATACCTCTAGCCAATGTCACCGTCGTGGCTGATGTAGTTGTTTGCCGCTAACGATGTCAGCTCACCAAACTACAATATCCTATTTCTTCTACTTCTTATCCTCTTACACATTTTCATCATCAATTTTATGAAGCAACTACAGAACAAATCTTATGCCATCAATGATATAAAATGCCGAAAGTCTTATTCCAAACGTTAACTGATTTTACAGTTCGGTTGTAACCTAAAAATACCCATAGATTTAATCATATCACGGGGAATTTCATTTGCAAATCTCTGAGAAACAAATGATAAAATTGATTATTTATTAAATATTTCTGGACTGGCTTACTAAAGAATTAAATCTCTTTTTTAATATTGCGTTGATTTTAATACTAGCGAACGCTTTAGCTGAACATAAAATACAGGGAATTGTCACGAATTGAAATTGAAATTCTCTGCAGATATAATGTTATATGGAAAGAACAGTCCTCATTTCTGACAGATGAACAAAATTACTCATGTTGACTGAGTTATTATAGCAAACACACACACATGGACAAAGCAAAAACGACGTTACATTCATGTGAGCGGAGAGATTGGGAAAGGAATATCACAAAAGCAAATACATCTTGATTTTACAAACATCATTCTCAATTCTATAAACGTTCTCTCCTTCTCAGGGAATTATTCATATAAATAACATTCTCTGCTACAATATATGAAAATACGGCAATTCTGCTGAAAAAACCTAAAGTTACAAGGGCTCATGATATGAACTTATAAATCTATTTATTTGAACATTTCATGTAATATTGCACAGTTTCATAGGAGTTATTATTTACCTAAATGGAACGAAGTCGAAATAACCAATACATAATGCACAACAGTACTCTGATAGTCAACAATTCAAATCCTGGTATAATTAATACTATAAGGTACAGTTCTATGTTTTTATTAACATTAGGAACTTTCTGTAATTTAGCTGTAATTCTAACTTTTTGCAGGAAAGAACTACGTCACTCAAAGCTCACTCCATATTTCATTTGCCTCGCTTTTGTGGATTTAACCATAATCTGGATACATATCCCCAAATATATATCGTTTACGTATAATTTTCAAGCTTTAAATGATGACAGAATATTATATCGATATTCAGTTGTAGAAGGAATTAAATATTGTCTAAATATGTTCTCCTCTTGGTTGAATGTAGCCATATCCATGGAACGAATGTTGGCAGTGTATTGTCCGTTTTTCCGGTTTCAATCCTCGAAAAAATACAAACCTTATATATTAATGTTGCTTATTCTCACTGGCGTGTCTCTAACGCACATACTAACTACAATATTGTTTAAGGATGGAAAATACAGATTACGCATTTCAATCTTTGTATATTCATTCTTACCAGGAATTTTTATATTTGCCAGTTCTGTTGGTATAATTTATAAAATACTTGTACGACCGAAACTCGGTCAACAGTTTCAACGCAATCTATCAACGAGATCTAGAAATACAATTCGCATTGTGGTATCTATTAATCT
>NC_142933.1:104295676-104300676 GCF_046866305.1 Octopus bimaculoides
TCGTAGTCAAATGACAGAAACAAGTAAAAGAGTAAACATATATATATATATATATATATATATATATATATATATATATATGTACCATTAATACGCACACACTCAAATATATACAGTAAATGAGGAATACGTAAAATGGGGTTTTCAAGAATTTTTATTCAACACACGATCTTTTCGACCAGTCCTGCATCTGGCGCTCGTGGGTAGTTGTGTTGCTTCCACCAGTTTGCAAGGGGCAGACGCAGGATGTACCGAAAAGATCACATGTTGAATAAAGTATCTTGATCGCTCCATTTTCTATTTCCCTCATTTATTATAAACACAAAGAACACCTCGGTATTCCTGACTTGTTCGTTGTAAGCCTAGTCCTTATTCTATAGGTCTCTTGCCGAACCGCTAAGTGACGGGAACCTAAATACACCAGCATCGAATTTCAAAGCAACGTTGGGGGGACAAACACAGACAAACAAACATATACAAATACACACACACACACACACACACACATACACACACACACACACACACACACACACACACACACATATATATATATATATATATATATATATATATATGGGAGAATGTACGAAAAACGCAACAACAGACGAGGACAGGTGGTGTAAACAACAAAAGGATGTACTAGTATGACGCTCGGGAATACGGAAAGTTTTTATTGTTTCGAGCTACGCTCTTCAACAGAAAGAATACTGAGAAAACAAGGAGAAAGACACGGAGAAAAAAAATTGAATGGTGTTTGGTCAACGATCTCTGTGTGTGTGTATATATATATATATATATATATATATATATATATATATTTATAAATATATAGTAGATTTGGTAGACGGAAACCCGTATATGTATGTATGTATATATATATATATAAACGTATATATATATATATATATATATATATATATATATATATATATATATATATATATATATATATATATATATATATATATATATATATATATATATATATATATATATATATATATATATATATATATAAATATATATATATATATATATAAGTTCAAAAAAACAAGAAAGTGAGGACGTGATATGGATAGTGTTATTGGACGCTCAGGAAAGGAAAGAGAGAGTGTATGACGTCTCGGGCGTAGCCCTTCGTCGGAAAGATGGAAAGTTCGGAGAATGGAAGAACGGAGAAACAGGAAAATGGTACCAATGCCCACGAGGTTACATTGTGAAAAGACCGGAAGAGGAGGTGGTGGGGAAAAGTTCTTTCTAAGACAGGAGAGTGAAAAAGGGACATGAATATATGTCCGAGTGCGGGAGACTGCGAGTGTGTGTGTGATAACAGAACGTGTGTGTGCGTATGCATGTATTTGTGTGTGTGTGTGTGTGTGTGTGTGTATGACGTAGTTGAAGAAATTAGTAGCAGGACTGGTTAGTGGACGCTTATAGACAGTGTTATGTAGAAGGTTAACAGGTGGTTTTTTGAGTATGTGTGTGTTCGTATTTGTGTGGGGTTGTAGGTGTTGGGTACGTGTACGTGTGTGTGTGTGTATTTTGTATGTGCGCGTATGTGTATGTGTATGTTTTTGTGCGTGCGTGTGTGTTTGTGTGCACGTGTATGTTGTGTATATGTGCGTTGCTGTGTACGTGTGTGCGCGTGCGTTTGCTATTGTATGTGCGTGTGTTGTTTATGCCCATGTGTGTGTGATTGTATGCGTGTCTGTGAGTGTGGAGTGTTGGTGAGAAGTGTGTGTGTGTATGTGGGTGTGTGCGTGTGTGTGTATGTGTGTGGATGTGCGTGTGTGTGTGTGGGATTGTGAGTGTTAGGTACGGGTGTGTGTGTGTTTATGTGTGTCTGTATGTGTGTTTCCGTGTGCGCGTGTGTGATTATTTTTTGTGCGTGCGTGTATGTGTATATTGTGTATGTTTTCGTGCGTGCGTGTGTGTTATGTATGTGAGTGAGTATATATATGTATATATACGAGGGTTTCCGTCTACCAAATCCACTAACAAAAATATGGATATTTTGTTCCAGTTTAGACGGTCATTTTCTTAAATTAATTTAATTTTCAACATGATTATCTTCACGAAATTTTACATCACGTGCTTAGCTTTCGTTCGCTTCGTTTTAGGTAGAAAAGACTCATCACAACATTTCTCCGAATGATCCAAATCATCATAATCCGGTTTTATATATTTAAATTCTGATTCTTTGCAATTATGTTCTTGATGTTCATAAAATATTTTCGGTTATGTTAATACCTGAAGTTATCAAAAGAATGAACCACACGCAAGATGACAGATTAAGTAAAAAAAAAAAAAAAAAAATTACGCTTCTGTTCTACCTTCTCTTGTTCACGTTTACTATAATAACTCAGTATGATCGAACTCTTAGTAATCTGCATCTATTGATATTCTTCGCCGATCATGTTTGATATTATCCACCTCTGTCATGGAATTCTGTGCGCATTTATTCATTTACACACATTTTCCACTTCGCAATTTATAAATATATGGCTGTTTAGTAAATTTTCAACATTCACATTTATAGATATATAGGGTAGCTCAGAACTCACTAGGATATAATAAAAGTTTTCACAATTAACATTTTCAAATCTTTTGTTCCAGATCGTTGACATATAATTCTTGGAAGTTAATCATAGAAAAATTCACGACAGGGCAACAAGAAAAAAAACAACTAGGAACTATGATTGAACTACCAGGTGTGGGAAGGCCATATTCGCGAAGATCTGAGGACATCATTTAGTATTTAACATCAACCCGAAGGCAGTCCCAGCAGCTGGGCATGTACCGATGCTTACTACAGAGGATTTAAAGGATACTGTATTCATTCCTATATTTCCTGTGGAATTATTTGACAGACAATGTATACAATAACAAACCTCGTATCGTCCAGAAATTTAAGGCGAAGAAATTGTAGGAATAATTAAATCAAAAAAAATTAAAACAGTACAGATAAAGCATTCTTTAGAAAGAGATCGCCGTTGTCAAGAAACTTATGCTGGCTATTTGAAAGGACATAATTTTCAAACCTAGTTTAAAATGTTTACCAAGAATTGTCTTTATTGTAATCGCTAGATCTGTTGCTTTAAAGAATAACGGTCAAATCTCGGACAACAGATTCATAACAACATCTCAATGCCCAGAAGAACGTGTTGTCATTGCCATGGATGTTTTATTTCTGCTGGCAACCTTTCCGACATCAGTATATTCCTGTATAGTAACGCAATAATTAATAACATAAATTTCGACACCCTTTCTTCTCCTGCATTTTTCTGCCCTGATTAATCACTGACGCAACTTCAATTGCTATATGATTTACAAGTAGAGAGTTTCGCGAAAGTTACAGAAAAATATGTTTTCGAAAAGCCACATTGCCGAGACAGACTGTATACATATTGCATCAAAGAACTAATTGAATAACATGTTATAAATTAACGAAATATATACACAGCATTTCCATCAACAGATTTATTTGTTTCTTTCACTCACAATTTAAATCTGAGTTTATATAAGCATGTATATTTCTATACCTTGGATGGCATTTAAATGCTTTTTTTCGTGAGTTCCTTATCTATCTATCTATCTATCTATCTATCTATCTATCTATCTATCTATCTATCTCTTTACATATACATGTGTGCGTGTGTGTGTATACGCGCGCGCACTCACATATTATTGTACCGATTTGTCATTACGTTTGTCTAGGTATCAACCTACCTATTAGCATATTTCTACGTTCTCTGTAAAATTTCTTTCATATTATGTGTTGACTCTTCATAATAAACGAAATAAATCACAATGATGGTGATGATGATGATGATGATGACGATGATGACGGTGATCATGATGACGCTAATGATGATGACGGTGATGATTATGATGATGATGATGATGATGATATTGTCATGGCATATCAGTAACACCATTAATATGCTCAACATGTATATGCTAATGCTCTTAAAACAAAGATACACAGAAAGAAAGGATGGGAGACGCACTATTATCACGTTAAATAGGCAATTATTAACTATGTTGAAAGGAAGCTGCACAGGATTCTTAATTAACTTGTGCATATAACTGGGTATATTTGTTTACCTATATATTTATAATCATAGATACGGAGATAGAAACATGGTAGATTGTTTCAGTTTCATGATTTTTTGGAGTGGCAATAATCTTATAACAAAATTCAGTATTCTTGTTTGTATTATTCAGTTGTTTCATTTCACAGTGGAAATTATGCATCTGGTGAAACTTCAAATGATTTAAGACCGCTTAATCCTATTCTTCTGTTGTATAAAAACTAGGCGGCATTTTCATAAAATATTACTTGTTTTGTGTAACCAATTTAATAAAGAGACAGAAGTTTTATTAGAACTGTGCTTTACTACTATTATTTATTCGTTCAATTGTTCTCTATAATATTCCTTTTTAAAATAAATTACTGTTTGAGAAATTTATTGAAAAGTACATACCCATTGATGTCAGAATAATTAAAATTACGTTAACGATTGTTTGTTAACAATTTTATTTCCAAATGTGATCGGGATTTTCATTTCTAGACGGAATATATATGGCCCAAATTTCGTGGATTGATTGCTTAATTAATTGCAAGTGCGACTAAATCTGTAATACAGGGTGAAATGTAATAAAACAGATATACTTGGAGAAAGTAGGGAGAAATGTAATGAAGATAGAGAAATTATCGGGAGAGATTATCAGGAGAAATTTGCTTTTAATATAAAATCAACGAATGAATTTTTGACAATATAAGAACAAAAGATTATTCTGCTCACACAAACTAAATTAATATATAGATAAATATATATATGCAAATATAAATGAGATATGGAGCAAATTTAGATGCATTTCTGCCATCTAACATCTTACCAACCACAGCTAAATTACAGGAAGACATACGGTAGAGAGAGAATAGTAGAAATGTGCACATTATTTTAAATTAGATAATTATTGGATATGGGAGT
>NC_142933.1:104305676-104315676 GCF_046866305.1 Octopus bimaculoides
GTGAGAGAGACAAAATCCTGGCAATCTTATATCTACTTTTCCAGTGAAATTCTTCACTGATATCGAAAAGGTGAAAACAAGCAATGTTAATTCTCTAAATGAAGTATTAACAGTAACTGCACGATAAAGTGTAGTATATTGCCACTTAAGTGTGGCTGACCCCTAGGGGTGGATGTTACTGTCGATACGCCAGCTGGAGGAGATGTCCTCCTGGGGTTAAAAGCAACAGTAACATCCACCCCTAGGGGTCAGCCACACTTAAGTGGCAATATACTACACTTTATCGTGCAGTTACTGTTAATACTTCATTTAGAGAATTAAAATTGCTTATATATATATATATATATATATATATATATATATATATATATATATATATATATATATAATAAAGTAAAGTTGTGGAATACCGTACGAGTGGAAATATATATGAAAGAAGGTTTGAAAATGCACTTATTTTTTTAAAATATTTATTTACTTAACCGGTTTCACTTTTTTGGAAAAAGATTATCAAAAGTCTTTGAGAATAATAAAAAATGTTAAAAAACAGATTGAGTATTAAAATGCATATATACATTCTTTGATGATAAAATATATTTAAAGTATAAAGCTTTGTATGAACTTTGTAGTGTTACATACTGATTGTCACACATTCTCTGATATTAAGGTGAAATTGTTAAAAACAGTGTATGAAAATACACATATGGACAAATACATATACATATTCTTATACATATTCTTTGACAATCGAATAAAATTGAGGATACATATATATATATATATATATATATATATATATATATATATATGCAAGAAGAAAGTAGAGGAAAAATAACAGGAAATATTTAGTCGTTTGCGCTTGTAAGCCATTAATTTAATGGTGCATTTACGATCGATTCTGTTTACCAGTTGTAGTGGTAGACATTAGCATTCTTTGTCTATATTCTCGTCACCAATGTATCCCTATGTCTTTCGCTCTTCTTGCCTCTACATATGACTCTGCATTCTGATGATGTCTACCAGTACAACTGGTAAACATAATCGATCGTAAATGTACTATTTCTACCATATTTCTTTATTAATTAGTTAAATTAATGCCTTACTAGTTCAAACGATCAACTTCTTCCTGTTATATTTCCTCCATCTTCGTCTTGCATATAATTTAAACTACGATTTACCAGCTGAATTACCTGCTACGTATACCATTTACCAAGGACTGTATCTATGCAGGTAATCATCAGGAGCGCCTTTGGATGTAACCTCCCTTTAGAGTTTTTAAACACTTCTACCTTATACCTATATATATGTGTAACGAGGAGAACATTGTTTTAGTTTAATAATATTTTCAATATAGTCAATTTCATTATTCAGCTGCGCAGTATTCAATTACTTCACATCATAGCAGAAATTATACATCCGGAGATACCTCATGTGAATTAAGTGCGTTTAAGACTATTCACCTGATATAAATATAAAAGATGACATTTTGATCTGAGATTTCTTGTTTTAAATAACCAAAACAGGAGGTCTATTAATACCAAGGTATATCCAAATCACGTTGCATTAAATTGTGTATATACATTTACTTCTCAAAGTGATTGGCATATATGTTCAATGAAAATAAGGTCTAATTGAATCTCACAATAAGTTAGGTTATGTAACCAACCAGTTTGGGTTCAAAACATAATGAAGATAATCTTTATAAACTACTTTGTACTCAATGGACGAAATTCATATTGGGCAAATATCCTGGGATTCCTTGCCGGTCTTATTACGAGCGCAATTTAAACTGCTATTTATTAGGAGTTACTACAAACCCTAAATGAAACAAATGCTTCAATTTCATGAAGATATACAGACTACGTATGAAAGAAAGAATTATAATGGAAGGATATGAAAATATGTAATTGCATATATTGACTGGAAGGAAAAGAACAAGGGAACACATTGTGACATTATCCTATAATGTAAATAGAATACACAATTATAAACTCACTCTCTCTCTCCTTCTCCCATCACTTTATATATATATATATATATATATATATATATATATATATATATATATATATATATATATATATATATGTATGTGTGTGTGTGTGTGTGTATATGTAAGTATATATGTATGTATGTAATTGCTTTATCACCATTAACTACAACACAATATACAACTCCCAAAGCATTTAATTATGAATAGTTGTACACTACATAGATCTTATAAATAGAAATAAGAATATAAATAAATATAAATAACTATCTCACCACACATATCTTGACCTCCAACTCTTTTCCTCAGACACCTCGCAAAAGGACAACCGTTCGTGCTGTAATTGCGATGAATGTTTTTTTTCTGCTGACAATATTCCCTACCACAATATATTCCTTTACAATGTCGCATGAAAGATTTGAGGTAAATTTCTCCATCCACACTCTGTTGAATAACTTGTCTCTGATTAAACATAGTCTTTACTTCATTTGTTCTATGAATATAATTAGAATGTTTCGCAAAATATTCAGAAAACATTTTTTTCCGAAAGTCTACAGGCTTGAGACAGACTGTGTACACACTACATGAGAGAAACTATTGAACTATATTTTGTAAGTAAACGAGGTATTTACGCAATATTTTAATCTACAGGTATATGTAAGTTTTTTAATCGTAATTTAATTATGTATATATGTAGACATATATAGTTATATGTCACTGATTGCGTAGTGTTGCTTCTTTCAGCTTCTATATTCTTTATTCACATCTAGATCTAACTTATCTGTCTATCCTAGGATTTAATTTGCGCGAAATTTAGGCTACCTGCTTAGTTTGATATAGGGTGGAAAGTCACATTAGAATATTTATCTGAATGATAAATGTATTAACGCTGAGAATATTTTTAATCATTAATATGATTATTGGATAACGCTCAGCACAAACCAAGAGACACCTAATTAATATATTTAAAAAAAATAAGTTTTAACCTTCATATCGTAAGATAGTTGACAGCTAATGATGGAGACATATAAGAGGCAAGACTTCAAGAAGATAAGTTTATGAAAACCAAAATGCGATTGACAATTTCCAAAAAGAAATTTATTACATAGCTTTTCGGAAGTACGATTCTGCATGAATCTCAATCTTTAGAAATATCTTTGAGATTTGTGGAGACATGGTATTGCCAAATCGCAGGATAATACACAGCCTATTTTGATTATTTAGCATTTAAACTTGTCAATAAAATATAGAATAATTATGATATTGACGTTAATTGTAAATATATTAATAATCATTTCTACTAAAGGTACAGGACCTGAAATGTTGGAGGAGGGGACTAGTCGATTAGATCAGCCCTTGTGTTTTACTGGTACTTAATTTATCGAGCCTGAATGGATGAAACGCAAAATCTACCTTGGCAGAATGTGAACGAAGGATGGACGAAACGATGAACGAAACCATGAATGAAAGGCCGCTTAGAATAAAACCCGGTGCGCGAGTAATTGTGCCACTTTAGTGCTACCCTAGTGACGATTGTAATAATGATAAAAATTTGATAACAACTGTGATATAGATGACGATGATGATTAATTTTATGACGATGATGATAGTAATTACGATAATGATAACGAAGATGATATTGTAAGAACATTAAATGTTCACTCAGTTCATATTTGTGTAGTATAATATGCTAATGATTTGAAAAGGATTTATACAAAGGACCGCGTTAGAAGGACCAATATCACTTTAGGTAGGTGATTATTCGTTACTCGTGGAACAAATGTAAATAAGATTGTTGATTAATATGGACGTAAATGTAGCTATTTATCTATCTATAAACAATATAGCTACACACATTTACACACGCACACACACACATATGTAATATGGTGATGATGTTTAAAGGAGGTATAAAAATGATTAATTACAAACACAGCACTCTCATATATTATAGGCGTTTATTAGTGTATAGTGGAAGAAAATTAAGTGAGATTATTGATTAATATATATATATATATATATATATATATATATATATATATGTGTGTGTGTGTGTGTGTGTGTGTGTGTGTGTGTGTGTGTGTGTGTGTGTGTATGTATATGTGTGTGTGTGTCTGAATGTATATATTTATATGTGAATAACAAGTAGAAAGCATTGTTTGAAGATTTGGTACTTTAACAGTGAATATAAAATAAAGGGCAAAGATTTGATAGTAACATTCATAATAGAGTTTTACAATCTTCAATTGTGACAAAAACGTCTGTTGATACATATATCAAAACACGTATCTACATCGGAATTTGTATCGGAATCAAATTTCATAAATAATATTTGCTAAACATTTAATTTATCTTTCTAGACGCTTATAAACAGGAATCATTACCTCCGCCTTATCGAAGGTGGAAGTATTGTTTTTCAGTCGCGTTTGTTTGTTTGTTTTTTGGGGGGTTTTTTCGTCTGTAGAAAAGATATCTCATGAACCGCTGGATGGATTCAAATGAAACTTTCAAGGATGTTTGGATTATTTTTCTGGATTTTTTACTTACTTTTTCAGAGCGGGCGGTTTCATTTTCAGTATTCTCGTGTGTGAGAGTTTTCGAATTTATTTCAGATATTCTCATTTTATAAATTATCTCTGGCCAATCATTGATTGGACGTTGGCGTTGCCTTGTGACTATTATTTTCATACACCAAATGGGTATATACAACGTACCACTGCTCAACAGTAGCCACATAAATAATACGAACATTGCTATCATTCTTTCCATACGGTATGCTTCAATAACAATATTGACATTTGGAACTTTCAGTAATGTAGCTGTTATTGCAATATTTTGCAAGAAAGATATGCGCCAGTTTAAAGTTTCTGCATATCTCATTTGTTTGGGTTGTGTAGACTTGAGCACAGTCTGGATGGGTTCCATAAGATATTTATATTACACATATGTTTTTCAAGATGTTACTACTGTCAGACTCTTGTTTGGATACTCAAGTGTTGATGGAATTTCTTTTGTACTAAGTATGTATTCCTCGTGGCTAGTAGTAGTTATATCTGTGGAACGCGTATTAGCAATTTACACTCCATTTCTGCGGCAAAATTACTCGAATAAATATAAACCGTACATTGTTATGGTTCTTCTCTTTATATTCGTGACTATATTGTACATAACAGATAGCACAATGGCGAGTAACACAAAGGCTCATTTGGGTTCTTTATTCATGTTTTATTCATTCATACCATCAGTGATTTTAGTTGGCAGTTCTATCGCCTTGATATCGAAGTTACTACAACGACCGAATCTCAATGAACAGATTCAACGCAACATCTCAACACGAAGAAGGACCACTATTCGTGTCGTAATTGCCATGAATATTTTATTTCTGATAACGACACTTCCTATATCAGCATATTTCTTTTATATATCGCAGAACAATAGGTTGTTCTATAGGAAATTCCACTTCCTTATTCTGTTGAGTACTTTGTCTCTGATTAACAACAGTTTCAATTTCATGTGTTATATTACTACAAGCAGAGCGTTTCGCGAACATTTCAAAATATCATGTTTTCGAAGGCCCTCAAGTGTAACACAGAACGTATACACCTTACACCAGAGAAGTAATTAAAAAATATTACATAAGGTAAGTAGACTTCACATAATATTTGAATCTAATGATATATTTGTTTTCCTTTTAATAGAAATTCCTGTGTCTGTATATGTATGCGTTGTTATCTGTTCCTTTCTGTATGCTATTATTGTTTGTCTTATTTCGTACCAAAATTACATATCTATCTATCTATCTATCTATCTATCTATCTATCTATCTATCTATCTGCCTCTCTCTCTCTCTCTCTCTCTGTCTATCTATCTATCTATCTATCTATCTATCTATCTATCTATCTATCTATCTATCCATCTATCCATCTATCCATCTGTCTATCTATTTATCTATTTACCTATCTATCTATATATATATATATATATCTATCTATACATATGTATACATACATATATACACATTTATATTTATACATATATACATGCATATATATATATATATATATATATATATATATATATATATATATATATATATATATATCTGTGGGTGGGTGTGTGTGTGGGTGTGTTTGTGTGTGTGTGTGTGTGTGTGTGCGTGTGTGTGTGCGTGTACAGTAGTGGTCAATATTAGAGAACGTCTGACATAAAATTCAAGAAGTCAAAATTTTGCTTGAATTTTTTACAATTAGCATTAATATATTAATACGGTTGTACGTTCTTTTATCTTTAATTACTTCAGCACATCTTCCGCCACAGGATCATTCTGACGTAATTTTATTAATTTTCCCACAAAATTTTAACTATTCGCTGGTCAGTCCTCGCTGATCTTATCACCAAGTATCTTTCATAATTATTCAATGGGATTAAGGTCAGGGTTTTGGGCTGCCCAAAACATCACAGTAATGTTTGTAGATTCAAACACCATCTTAACTAGTTTATCACTGTATCATGGTGCATTATTCTGTATAAAGATTAGCTGACGAGTTGGAGATTACCCTGTAGCTAACACAACATACTGTAGAATGATGTTTTTGCCTATAGTTGAATTGAGATTACCATGGATCCGGATCAGAGGCCCAAAACTTGCTGCAGAAACCATTCGCCACTCACTGATTTCTTCATCCATATACGGAGCAATCCTTCACTTTTACATATTGTCTACCAACGGAGCAAACCAAGCTGACGTTGCTTTTGTCTTGTTCTGGCTGAAGAACACACGCCACTTGTTCTCATCCGTTCAAATTACACGGTTGATGACAAAGACTAACCTCACTTTTCGGTTCTTCATACCGATGAGGAAAATTATGGTGGGTGAATAGGCATAAAGTCCAACTTCCTTCAAAAGAAAACCACCGACTTCCCAGACTGTGGTTTATATATATATATATATATATATATATATATATATATATATATATATATATATATATACTTATATGTATATTTGAACGTGTATATATATATATATATATATACACTTACATATATAGTTATATAAATATATCTACATATGCATATATATGAATAATACATACATTCAATCCATAATCACGATTTACTTGGCAAGAAATTCCTGCACTATTATTCAAACGGTCTCTTAACAACATCCTCTGAATTACAGTGTTGCTGAACACTTGTTTTCCATAGACTCCCTCATTTTTCAATTACACAAACGAACTCATTTCTTCATTAAGCTTGAGCATTCTTGAAACAACACTCTTTGATCAGAGCTTGCCATTCCTTCTATTTTCTATACGGACACTCCATAACTAAGGCTTTCACCCACTTTCCATGGTCATTAATTCATTACTATTCGATATAAATCTTCGCACTGTCAGGACAACTCACTTTACATCTGTTGCATTGTTGCCTGATTTTACGTTTTCAGTTTTAGACCATTATATTCTCTAACTTCAGACAAACATTTTCTCCATGACTCTATTATAAACGTTTAGTTACATATCACTTCCAAGAAATTTTTTGTAAATAATGAACACACTTTAAAGTTTATACAGTAAAAATCCCATTTGGAATAATGAAGCAAAAATGTAAATATATGTAAATTTATTTTAGTTCTATAATGTTGGCCACTACTTTATATATGTATGTGTGTGTATGTATTTGTATATACATATATATATATATATATATATATATATATATATATATATATATATATATATATATATATATATATATATATATATATATATATATATATATATATATATATATATATATATATATATATATATATATATATATATATATATATATATATATATATATATATACATATATACATATACACCCACACACACACACACACATATATATATATATATATATATATATATATATATATATATATATATATATATACAAACGCACATATATATCACTTTTATCATGTAAAATGATGACGCAATGATACTTTTGAGCTTCTCTATGCGTTCCTGCTTTTTCATCTGAAATGATGTGAATTTTTACAATGTCTCACGAGAATATTCGTACTAGAAATTCACGTAACATTCTATAGTAACCTATGCTTCATGAGGCTCCGAGTTTGGGGGTGAAGTATTTATTATTCAAAAAATACTACCGTAGTTCGAATGATGGACTGAATTATTTTCATTACTTTCACAGTAATTATAAATCAGACTTTAAAATTTGTTTTCTGTAAATATAATATAAAAGTTACTCAGCGAAAAAATATTGTGAGCCAGATTCGGCTGTAATTCGCTTCCGGCATGTACACTGCCGTAATCTTATGGAGGTATTGACACAAGGTCGTCGTGGTGGATTTGGTAGTGATGTTGATGATATCGTAAATTCACAATGGACGATAAGAAATATCGAAGGCACGTAGGGTTCATGTTTAAATAGACAAGCATTGAATTATATTTCTGTAATTATCTATACTTGTAGATACGTACATACAAACATATATATGAATAAATATGAATGCCTGCACGCACGCACACACAAACAAACACACGCGCACACACAGACTCTCTCCTCCCACACACAGTTGGTGTGTGGTCAGAAGTTTGCCTCCCAACCACATGGTTTGTGTACAGTCCAACCCCTTGGCACATTGGGAAAGTTAATTATTTTATAGTTTCGAGCGAACCAAGACCTAGAACATTTTGGTACCACTTTCAACCTTTGCGACTTTTTCAACTTTCAGTAAAGCATGAAAAACAATTAAATTGTGGAAAAGTTGAATGAAAAGTTTTTTTTTTTTTATGTTTCCATAGTTTTGAGATTATAATCAGCATAGTGTTCAACCTATTAGCATCGCATTACCAAGAACAACAAGCGGATGTATTAGTACAACGCTCGGGAAGTGAAAAAGTCTTTAAAGTTTCGATCCTACGCTCTTCCACAGAAAGGAACACGGAAAGAAACATGGAGAGAAGTAAGGAGAGGAAAAAAAGAATGTTTAGTATATATGTATATGTATGTGTGTATATGCGTGTATATATATATATATACATACATATATATATATATATATATATATATATATATATATATATATATATAGAGAGAGAGAGAGAGAGAGAAAGATACAGAGACAGAGAGAGAAGGAAAGAAAGGGAGAGAGAGAGAAGGTGGGACAGAGATCCCCCTTGGGTCATGACTGACCATGGAATTGCACCTAGAAAGTTTCCCTCCGAGGCAAGGTTGTTTATGGGAAACCAGCAATCGTCTGTGAATACCAGCTTCTCCCTCCACTCCACCGATTTTGTCTATGGTAAAGCTAAAGGCCGATGTGCACAGCTTGGCCACAGAGACGTCGCAAATCATTTCTACAGCTGATTGAACTGGAGTAACGTGAAATAATGTGTGTTGCTGAAGGACATAGCACACATCCCGTTCCGATACATATATATATATATAGATAGATAGATAGATAGATAGATAGATAGATAGATAGATAGATAGATAGATATGGGTGTGAGGTTGTGTGTATGTATAAGAAATAGTATCCTTTACTCGGAATATAAATTCATAAAATTCATTTAAGCCTACCAACGTTCGCCAGAATTTTTACTATCTAATATATACGCCTAGATCGATGTATATAATTTTCCAATACCAAACAGAATCTGGGTAACCAATTCCACAAGCAGTGCTAAATTTTTTTATTATACCTTATATTTTCATACCTTTATTGACATTTGGAACTTTCAGTAGTTTTGCTGTTATTGGAATGTTTCAAAGGAGAGAAATGTGTCAGACCAAAGCGGTTGCTCCCTGTCTCAGTTGCTTGGGATGTGTGTATTTGATCATAGTCTGTCTAAGCTCGACGATATATCTAAGTTTTTCATTTAGTTTCAAAAATGCGGATTCAGAACGTTGTTTTAATATGCAATTTTTGACAGAATTGCTTTCACATTTCACATGTATTTCTTATGGTTATTCGAAGTTATATCCCTGGAA